>NC_061519.1:2862500-3162500 GCF_022379125.1 Scophthalmus maximus | reverse complement strand
ACCATTCAGGTCTAGGCTTCATTGTCACGAATGACGCTGGCGCGATGGCCTCTTTAGTACAGAGAGTAATGGCAGTGCAATGGAGAGGACGCTTATAACCTAGACAACTCCACTGTAAAGGTAACCTAACCCTAAATGTTTAATTTCGTAGTGTGTTTATCCATTGACATAAACTTGCTGGTAAATGCGTACAGTTTCTTAAAAAAATCATTACAGTTATGGCGACAAAAAAAAAAAAAGTTGACTCAAAAGTAAGAAAAACGTAACTTCCAATATCATAGAGTAGTGGATTCTATGTACCAAAATAACTGTACTGTGTACTAACAAAATACATTAGGATAGTGTTAATGCAACTCTTGCTAAAATGAACAAAGCCAAATCTATGTCAATATCTTCTGTACAGTTGAGCTGCTGTTACTTTTATCATTTGCTGTGTAAAGGTTGCTTACTGTAATATTTAAAAGGGTTCTGCCTGTACAAAGTTATCCAAAAAAAGAAAGAAGAGAGAGAGCTTGAGTTGCATGAGCATATCTTCTCCTGTAGACGTTGCAGTTGCATGATCTCTGTCTCGAGTTTCTCCCGGTGTTTTTAGACAAGATATTGATTTGAGGTTTGTCCTTCCTTCAGGCACAAGTATCGGTCACTGAGTGTCCAGAGACTGACAGTCTGCTGAAGTGAGACCGTGCAAACCTCAGGTTGGTTCACCGCTGCACCCTTGTCCATCTTAAAGGACCATACCGCAGCTTTTTTTTTGCATGTCCTCAGCCCATTTATTACACACTCCATATATTCTTTCATTACCACTGTCCATACATGCCAAGAGTCTGAGATACAGCTTTCTATACCTTCCAGGCAGCCATTAATATCCATTCATGTGTGTAGAATATGAAAATCTGAAATTTGCAAGAAATTTTGTCTACGCTTGATTGCTTTTGTTGCAAGCAGAGTTCTTCGGTTTCTTCTCGTTTGGTGCATTCGTGGATGCTCAGACACCTCAGATCTCAAAGTCTGGTTCCAGGCTGCAGCCCCGTTTGTTACAGGAATAGTAAAACATCTTGGGGAAGTTTATTTTACGTTGTTTCTATTTTTTGGCATTTACAGTAACTATGATGCTACCGCCTAGTTTCGCATAAAGACTGAGATTGGAGACAAAGCTAGCCTGGCTCTGTCATGGGTAACAAAATCTGCCTTCTATCCCAAAAAAACGGCAAGAGTGCTGTCCTAAAGGGCATGCCCCTTGTGAAAGGACCAACTGGTGTATGTGCACTTGGGTTATTTTGTGAGTTATCAAACTTTAAAGGTGCTGGTTGGTGGATTTAGTGAAGTTAACCGGCTGCTGGGTGTAGAGTCATATTTACTGTAAAGACACAAGAATTGTGCAGTATTCTCCCCTGACTCGGCAAGTTTGACATTTCCTCAAAATGTCAAACTATTTATTAAATACCAGATTCATTTTTTTTATATATAGTCTGCGGCATTGATCTTAAACGTTCAAAATCATCAGTGTGGTCCCATACCTTTTCTGTTTTTTCCCACCTGTGTTAACACTATGCATTTCAAAGGTTGGTTGATCCCGATGATTGCCAAGCTACACGTTCAGTCGCCCTCGCTTTTCACAGACGGCGTCTGTGAATCGGTGTGTGGTCACACTGGCCTTCAGCGAAGTCTGAGCGAGGGAGGAAGCGACGCCGGTGTCAGCGCGGTCCCGGGGAAAAAGTGACTAATGAGGATCCATGTTCTCACGGCTCTCTGACAGAAGGAAAAACAGCAGCGAGACTCGGGTCTCTGGAGATTCCCGAAATGGAACCGGCAGGCAGGAAGGGGGAGAGGTGTCAGAGGGGAGGATTTCTCGTGATGTCCTGTCTTGTGCCTCGAAGGCAGGAAGAAGTTAAATGAAGGCTCGGGACGTAACGCTCGGTGGCCAGAATTTTGGGAGAGCATCAGTGGCGTTAAAGTCAAGTGGAGCTTTGTAAAGAAACCAACTAAGGGCGTTTGTTGAGATGTGTTCTGACAGAAAGGTCGCTCACTTGTTAGAGGATTGTGTTCAACACGACTAGCACCAGTTTTTTTTTTTGTGTTCCTCTGAGATGACAAAGCGACAAAACGTCAGTTTGCAAAAGCTGTTTTTTTTTTTTAATTTTCTGAAATCTCTCAGAGCAAAATGCGAGCGATTTAGTAACGAAAGACGTGCGCTGCTTTGTGTCCGCACAAGATGAACCTTGGATTATAAAAGAGAGGGGGGTAACATTTGTTTTCAATTGCTGTTATGCTTTCGAAGCTCCTGCAAAAACACTCGACAACCGAGACCTATGACCACATCAGCTGTTGATTGAAATATTAATGCACCAACCCACAGTCACCTGTCTCGCCGGTAATTATGTCTAACTTAGTCAAATGTTGCTCGGCTGCTGTTGAAGAGCCGTGCAGGAGGAAGTGACCTTTAATTATTAAAAGCCATAGTTTTATAATTTGAGCTTCATGCTAAGCACTTCCTCTTAACTGTCATTAAGTCGCCGTAAAAGCCGAGGAGAATCGAAAAACTCAAGCTCACGCCGACATCTCCCCTGTGCTTTGTCTCTCTCCTGCAGCGAGGCCGTACGCGGGAGCATCTCGGCACGACGGAAGTGGCAGGACGGCGCTCTCGGGGGCGCCCCGTTGAAACAGGAGTGGCGCCGAGCCCATCTCTGTTCCTGGCAGGGGAGGTGGGCCGGGGGTTGTGGTGGCCGGCTGCCCAGTGACCTACGGGGGGCCAGCTGGCTCAGACTCCCACTGAAAAGGACTCAGGCTGCAGCTGGTCAGCGAAGACATTCAGCTCAGTGGGAAAACCCGGAAAAACCAGAGACTGACAAACACGTGGACCGCTTTCTACCGCTTCATGTCAAATATTGAATTACTGTGCATTATCCTGGTGTAATTATTTTCCAACATTGAGTACACCCACTCGAAGCCCTTTGCTGATGGCACGCCGCTGTACAGTTTCCCGCGGACCACCCCCTCTTCCAACAAATGTAATTGTTCCAGCCTAATTTACCATAAAATGAGCACTCCTGTTATAGAGAGCTGTGAAATTGTTTTTAATTTCTATCAACACTCGAAAAATTAAATGTGAAACGAACTCTTGAGCTTCTTGCGAGGCTCTTGCATTCAAAAAGAGTCACGTGACGTCTGCATTATCAAGCATTCGATGTTATCGGTCCCTACCCGTCGTGCTTTTCTGGCGTCGATGCTTTACCGCTGCGTGAAATTACACACGAGCGCTCGAGAGCCAAAGACGCACAGTGTGCGGACCCGTGTCGCGCTGCGGTCAAGTTCACTGCAAAAAGCTTGCACTCGCCGCCACATCTTGACATTGCGCAGCCCCTGCGTGGCCCTGAGGATATCGAATGCTAATGCGGCCGCCCATTTGTATGTACTCGCATGAACCCTCCTTGCAAAATGTGCGACACTTTTCATAACCAATGCGGGCCCCGCTCTCAGCACTTCAGCATCCAAGTATGATAATTGGGCGAGATGGAGCCGCGGGGAGAGCTGCCTGAGAGGAAAGGGACAGAGGGTGAACCCGACATTACTTACCTCCCTTTGTCTATCCATCCGTCCACCATGCCTCTGTTGATTTGATTCCCCCCGATGCCACTTTCTGCCATTATCAGGGATATCGCAGCTGCATGTGGTGCTGAGGTACATTTCTAGGTCAGAGCTCTACTTTCGGGTATTAAAAACACATTTCTCTGTCCTGATCCACTGGTCAGAGGCAGCATTAGCCGAATCCATTGAGTTTATTGGAAAAAAGCTAGCAGCTTAAGAGGATAGAGCGTTGGACAGGAGGTTCCGGGCCACATCTAAAACAAATCATTTCTCAGCCCTTATGTGCCATTGTCGAAAAATAATGATTCCCCTGTCTCCTTTGATTTAATGAAAGATAAGCGATGGTCGTGGAATCCGTCTCCTCCGGTTGAATCGATAAACTTGTCGAGAGCGCGAGGGTGGAAAAAAGAAAGTTAATGTTACTGGGCGATGATCAATAAAAGTTGATTTGAATATGAGCGAAGCCGCGTATCAGTCATCTGTGACGTTTCCCCTCGGCCGCAGCTCAGGCTACTGCTTCTTACCCCCCTCCCTTCCTCCGCGCGGTCGCCGGGCAGGGTGCGTTCACCCGAGGCCACGCGCGGGAGAAGAGATGGAACGAAGCGAGAGACGGGAGTCCAGGCCGGCTCGTCTCTTGGAGGGCGTGGGAGTGCGGGATGTTGGTGGAAGGGGAGGAGGGGGGGGTTACAGAGTGTGGAGGCGGATGCGTTGAGATGATGAGTGTGTGCATTATCCCACGACGGACAGCTGCATCGCGTCGTTCACACCATCAGAGGAACATCGCACGCCGATGCCTGTGAAGACGGTGACAATCAGCCTCCGCCAGATCCGCCGCAGCTGCCGTTTCAATCAGGAGGGGGCAATCATCTACGACATTCATGGTGCGTCGAGTAAAGTTGAGGGGCGACGTGTTCCTCCACTCTCTAGTTTAAATCAATCCCGACCGTCAACCTGCCGTACTTCTGGAAATACTAGAAGAACAAATGTGCGTCGATCCATGTAAATCCATCGATTTTAGCTGATGAAGGTCACATGTCCACATTCGTTCAACACTTCAGAAATTGTCAAACTACATACGCCCGTCAGGACTTTTGATCATCAAGCTGTTGCAGTGGATTTACACGGCAATTTCACTCCATCCCAATTAGTCATGCAGTTAAGTGGCACATACACTGTACGTCTTAATGTTTCGTATAATTACTTTTCATGTGTATGTCCATGAGGAGACTGAAACTCGGCGAGGCCAAGGCTGCGTTTGAAGATGGATGAAACACAAAGGGACGACAAAGAAATGCAAATTAATTGCAGAGATACAGAAGGACTACGGATTCAAAATGATCACAAAGAGATGCAACAAATAAGCACAATCAGATTTTAAACAATGGGTGAGGTCGAAATGTCCTTCCTATCTACTATTCCTTGACCTGAGTGGAAAACATCATGAGGTCAAGGAAAAGTGGAAAGGGGGCTTCATTCACTCTAAGCAGCTGACTCGGGGAATCGGACTCGACCTACACCCAACTACGTCATCACGCGACGGCGGATGTTGTTGACGTGCGTCTGCCGTGGTGAAGCTACACATTTCCTACGATGAGCTACATAAAACGCAGCGGCTCCGTCAGCATGTGTCGGTGGGCTTTACCACCGTGTGACATCAGATGTAAATGATTCATATGAAACAGTAACTGACATGATGACGTGCGTCTCTTCCGGGTCATATTCTTACCCTTCTACTTCTTCTACCTCGGATTTGAATCACTTACGTCCCTGCGTGGCGCGTCACGTTAAATATCGCTGCCGTGGGGGCGTCTATATCGACTGACTCTCACATAGGGAGCTCCAGCGTGCCCTCATTTGTAGTCGTTTTGTGTCTTTTCCAATCTGCGTGTCTCCTACGTAAGTACCGTGGGGGGTCTTCTACGCGCCTGTGCCCAGGGGGCCCGTCCTGAGTTCCGTCCCTGGAACGGCACTTCTTTACAGCTTGTGCCGTTTTTTCTGAAACAAAGGAGTTGCAATGTATTTCCTTATTTAAAAAAAGCCTACTCTAGCCTTTATCTGGGTCTTTTTTAATGCTTTTTCTAGGTGGAACACACAAACTTTCCAGACTACGTTGGTGTTTGCGCAGGGCCCAGTCGTCATCGTGGATATGGCAGTGCTCAGCGGGGGATGGAGCAGACAAACTAGGCCAGCTATATAAAGTGGATGAATCTCACTTTTTGAAATGGTTGCCATGGAAGACTAGATGTTGCAGTGCAATGTGGGAATAAGAAAAGTGCGAGTGTGTGTGTATTTGTGTGTGTGTGTGTGTGCGCGCGCGAGACAGAGTCAGGAGGCACATCTTGTGTTATTAATGGAAGACATAACGAAGGAGGACAGTGAGGACGGATCCAGTGTGTGTGTGTGTGTGTCTATCAGTTTCCGTAGGAAGACAGAGAGGATGACGGAGAGTGAGCGGGAACACGGCGAGTGTGGGAGCATATTGCCAGCAAATGTCATACCTGTCGTGTTCCTGAATAACATTTATCAAAATTGCGAGATCACACTTTTGCGAGACGCAGCCGTCTCTTAGCGTAGTTCACAATCTGGAAGGCTCGTGACAGTCAGACCTTTCGCTAAATCCTACGGATATTCAAAACCAGGCGTCGGTGTACATGAAGGGTGGCAACCGCGTTGAGCTCTCAGAGATCAATACGTCCCTGGCTTCACCGAAGTCAGCATTTTCTTTGATCCGCGTGCGGATCAGGTACAAAGTGAGGGGGAAAACGTCAGACGGCACACCGACCGGCCCCGGCTTGTGATGTCCTCGTGCTTTTTTTTCGTCACGTCCCATTTCCGTCAAAAATAACGGCGTTAGTTCGCCCTTTGGTTTCGCAGTCTTTGCGTTGGTGCTGATTCCGGGGATGCATCGTGGGGGCAAAGCCAAAAGCAATTTGCCAACGGGAGAGGTGAGGTTGACGGAAATTGTTTAGCCCTGTAGAGTTACTGCTCACATCGAGGCTGGCCTTGACGGTAGCCCGCTCTTTTTTCCTCCCTTTGATCCGTCAAGACTATTGGACTTTGGCCTCTTTCAGCTGATCCAGGCTCCACAATAAGTCATCACTCTACAGAGCAGTTTTTCCATGTAATATAAACGTTACCATTTCGGTTCACTCTTACCAATCTCATCGACCTTGTTCCCAACAGCACTAGGCAGTGAGAAAAGCTCTAATGAATCCACTCCTCACTGAAAATGAATAATCAAAGGAGTGGATGCTGATTCAGGAGACGGAAACCATTGATGTCTTAAGCAGAAGTATTTATTATAAGAGCTCAATACATATCAAGGAGATTTCTAGTTCGTTTACACAGATCAACAAGGTGGTCAGTGTATGGCGCCCCAAGACAATCTGCCTGTTGCCGGTCTTTGGGTAATGTCGTCATCTCCCGGCGACTATGACACCTCGAGAGAGAGAGACTTCAGCTGCTCGATGAGGTGTCTTGCCACAGACAGGTTGACCTCGCTTGGTGCCTGAGCCGACTCGTCTTAACAGTTTCTCAGGGGAGGATAGACGAAAATTCCACGACGCTCGCCACCTGCCCAGCACCAAATGGCAGACAGATAAAACCAGCAACCAGCAGGGAAACAGACCGGAGCATTTAGTGGCTATAGACCCAGATATTTCCTCCAGGAATCGGTGGACAGTTAAAACGGAATCTCAGACTTCCATTCGTCCGGCGGCCCACAAATTGGACTCCAAGTCAATGCTGATATCGGAGCGAGCGTGGGGTAACGGCTGGTCCAGCATCCCATCACTGTAGCAATTATCCATTACGGGACCTAATTCAGCTAAAAAAGAAAAGTGGTTGGGGGATTTTGTTTGTTTCAGAGCAATCAGTGTTGACAGTATAGGGTTTCGTGGCGGTGGAGCTGAGCGGACACTATGGCACTGGTGACAAGGCCGAAGTTTTATCAAACCACTTAAATCCGCTCACGTCTCTGACAGTCGTCCAATTGTGTTTTCCTGTATGTTGTGTGAGTGTGTTCTGACCATAGACTGCATATATAGAAATGAACGTTTGGTCGGCGGGTAAGGGAAGTGAAGCCTGAGGCCTGCGTTCTCAGGAATCACCAGCAGAGGGCGACTCACTGGTGGCAAAAACAAATCGGTTTCTTAGAATGATGGTCTCATTTAGAGTGAAATGGACGGTGCCAGCGCTAAAGATAGTTATGACGAACAGTGACCCGACAACTCCGGCCTAATATGACTTTGTAAAATGTTTAATGATTAAAATAATTAGCATAACCTTCCACCTTCAAGCTCAGACCTTCCAAGCTGTCACCATCATTTGGCTGAATTATGTTTGATTTAATGTCAATTTAGCTCAGTCAAAAAGATAACTACCAGCTATTAGGGTTAGATGGCTAAACTCCCCTCATGCTGGGAGGAATAGACTCACTCTCTTTAATTTCTTGCTCTGACTTTCGCTGCTTGTACAAAATAAGTTTTCATTTAAATCTGTATTTTTGCAATATAAAGAGCAGGGACTTGGCAGCTTTCAGGGATCAGGACAGCCTGCCATTAAATTGTCTGTCACTTCATGTCATTTGCTATTGACTTGCCGTAACTGCTACTGGGAAGGATGTTGGACTTTTCTTGTTTAATTATCTGGCTCATTACCCTGTTGATGCCTGTGCATCATTCCAAGTCGGGTCAACCAGAGCTCTTTTCACATTTTGAAAATGTAATTCATGATTTTCATCATTTTAAAGAACTGGTGTCATATAAGGGAGGATCTCTCAATAAGTCACAAATCGTCTCCCTTCCGAACAATCTGACCCTCGCGCTTCTCAAATGATGGCTACGCCTGTTGGAGATTTCGTGGGCCACTCGGTTCAACATCATTCCCTTTCGTTCCGTATTATTTTTTTAGGTATTATTGCGGACCACAGACACAACGTCAGCTCTGTCATGGCTCTACCTCTCCACAACCTCGTACACATTTATAATCTTTACCCTGCATGAGCTTCAACTGAGCAACGTTACTGCACACGACTGCGGCAACTTCCATTTCCGCATGGGCCAAATTTGAACGAGCAGCTCCTCTGCCTGACCGGAATATGTGCTCGCCCGCAGATCGTCGTTCCACACCCACACACACACACAGAGAGAGAGAGAGAGAGAGACTCGCATGCGAACACTCACACTTTTTCTCGCTCATCACTTATCTATTTATTTTTTCTTCTCATCTCAAAAGGTTGGCAGGGAACTCGAGTTGGAAATTATCTAAAAAATTCCACCGCCTCATTTCTCTCCAATTCCACTTCAATTTCATCCCCCACGCCGAAACTCCCTCCCCCTAATTTCGGCCTCCCGCCTTCCCGCCTCGTCGCACTCGCTGCTTTCCTTGTTAGCCCTGCGAGGGTCTCTCACCTCTCATTTGCTCTCCCCCGCCGACTGGAGGCACCTGTCCTCGGGTCCCACTGCGGACACTTCAGCCTCTGTTTAAATCAATTTCCATGTTAAATAGCTGCTGGAGGGAAGTAGGTGGGAGGCAGGGTGGACACCGCGGTCTGGGATGGATGGCGCGTAGGGGGGGGTTGGGTGGTGGGGCAGGATGGAAGAGGTTGAGACATCATAATGAACCGCAACTCTTTCACACCCGCTGACCCTCCAGGCTGATCCACGGCCCCCCGTCTTGTTTTACCCCGCTCGCCTTCTCTCTCCCGGTTCGGCCTTTTATCACTCTGAGTTCTCCCCTTTGGCTTTTCTCTTTCATTTTATTTCCCTCCCTGTCCCTCTTCTTCTTCCTTTTTCTCTCCCTTCTCTCTCTCTGTCTTTGACTTCCATTCTCCCAGCGCGGCCCAGGGCATGTTCTCATTTCAGATGAGAGCTAAAGAAGAGTCGTGACAATGTGGTGCGTGTGTGTGTGTGTGTGTGTGTGTGTGTGTGTGTGTGTGTGTGTGTGTGTGTGTGTGTGTGTGCAGTGTTACATATTAATCTCCATACAAAGCCTTTTTTTTTGTGGTTAAAACAAGCCAACAGCGGCAAATAGGCTTATCTCTTTAAACAAGCATGGCAAATAGGTTGCTGCACATGACCAGAGTCATTTCAATCCTCCCCTGAAGTCACTCGACTGACAGAGACGCAGACTGATCTCGGCCAACAGAAACAGCAGTGACAACCTCAGATAACCTTGTGTGCTCTATCCCTCTCTGACAAAGTTTCGACAAAAATGTCACGTGCATGAACTGAAATGTCACCGTGTCCTCATCTCTTTTCCGAGACGTGCCGCATTGTAGATTTGACTTTTTCATTTAAAAAAGCCGGGGAAATCAGCACAAAAAGGTGACGACCATTAATAACGCGCGTCGCGCTGAGCACCGCAGTTCACTGTGCAACCGCCACGCCGTACCTCTGATATATTAGCATTTCAAACCCGTGACTCTTAAGGTCAGCGGTGGGGTAATTGGGGATAATTCATTAAATACTAAAAAATGAATCAGGACAGCGGATCCCCCCCAGGGTGGACCCCCCTCTGGCTGTATGTCGGTCAGGTCATGGTGACACTGAACGCAACACAACACACATGTCATCACTGACAGAGCATCACGGTGACGGTCAATGCAAGAGAAGAACAGGCAGAAATGCGTGCTGATAATGAAGTCATTATTTTTTGTCGACGTCGAAGGAAAACCGCCTGGTTCGCGGGGACGTGTGCTCACAGTCCAATCCGAGGAGCGACTTCAGCTCAAAACGCGCGGCTAAACCGGAGGACTCATGAGGACAAATGCGCTCTGATGACGTTCAACGCTCCTCTCGGCGGTGTTTGACTGCCCAACAAGCGGCTCTAACAAGACCACAGTCTGACAAGAGACGGCGTTACACGGATTAGGTTTTGCGGTGAGCGGGCTAATGGCCAAGAGGCCCGGAAGCCCCCGACTCAGAAGGAGAATTTGTGAAGGAGCTTTGTTGCTGCGGCAACACCACGCGGCACGATGCAAACACCACATGTTCCCATCCTGCGACAACAGAGTGTGCCGGCGAGTATCGCGACATCTCCCTCAGGCGCTTGATGAGAGGTTCCGAGACGAGAGAAGAGCAGACAAAAGGAACTGAACGTACGCGCCGTACGCTGCTCAATACGGAACCAGCTGATGCCGCCTGACAACCTACAACGCGAAACCACTGTGCTGAGAAATAACGACGGCCCAAAACCCTCCCCTGCTCGAGGGGATGGCTGCCGACACTCGGTATTTAAATGGCTGAATTATTAAAGGCCGCTGTATCGACCGAAACATTGTCGTTTCTGCTCACAGCACGATTGATTTCCCGCTTGTTATTGCAACATAAAAGTTACGTTGCGCATTTCATCGCACCAACTCCTGATTAAAACATTTGTCTGTGATGCATTTCCTGTCGTTCCTGATTTCCCAATCCAAACCAGAAATGATCTGTCAGAGCCGCACGCACGCACGCACGCACCTTGCTACTTTCAGTGTCGACGGTGGAGAGCACCGGGTACGCCACGTACGACGGCATCCAAGGGCCAAACACATCGTCCATCGTCCGATCTCTTATTCAGAAATTCACAGCTTCAGAGCACGGTCGGATTTGGCCTGAGACCAACTGACGCACAGGGAAAAGTATCTACTTATGTATATACTGATAGCAGCAAAAGTCCTGCATTCATTCAAAAAAAAAATTAGTTCATTTATTTCTCTTAAAAGATAACGAAAAGATCTGACCGGAGTACTGTTGAAGCAGTGCGTCGATAAGTGTTGACTTAAAGCACAGAGACTGAATAGACACAAGAGGTCACAGGTAAAACACAAGCGTCACGTCATCACGCAGGCAGACGCGCCGCGTTTTTACCGGAGATTCAACACGCCTGGAATGGCGGCGATGTCATTGTAAAGTCGGGCTGTTGCAGTTACCATGGTGACAGGTGGATCACACTGACAAATACCCCGGGGTCTTGTGTCGGAGAAAATACAAATTTGTGAGTGTCTTTGGGGGCTGCACGGTGGTGTACGCCTCAGAGCAAGAAGGTTCTGGGTTCGAATCCCGGTTCAACCAGGGCCTTTCTGTGTGGAGTTTGCATGTTCTCCCTGTGTATGCGTGGGTTCTCTCCGGGTTCTCCGGCTTCCTCCCACAGTCCAGAGACATGCAGAATGGGGTCAGGTTCATTGAAGACTCTGAATTGACCGTAGGTGTGAATGTGAGAGTGAATGGTTGTCCGTCTCTGTATGTGGCCCTGTGATAGGCTGGCGACCTGTCCAGGGTGAACCCCGCCTCTCGCCCAATGTCAGCTGGGATTGGCTCCAGCCCCCCTGTGACCCTTAAATGGATAAAGCGGTAGACGATGGATGGATGGAGATTCTTTGGTCGCCCTGGACAATTTTTTTTTCCACCGACTTGCCGGTGATTCGCAAAGGCACATCTCACAGCCCTCCGTTTGGACTGTGGGTCAGCTTAAGAGACGAGGGATAACAAAAGTAATTTTACGGGCTCGCGAGGTATCAAAAGAGGTCATGGGGCAGAATCAGGACATTTACGCCCCTTTCACACTGGCCAGAAAAACCCAGTTTAAACCCGACACCACCGGGCATTTTCTGCCGTTTGAAAACGTTTAATCGCCATTCAGTCCCCCGGTCAAATGGCTGAGGCCTCGTCTCCTCCATCGGTAACTTCTGCAAAACTCTTGTTCAGTCAGCCCTCGAACATCGTTCAGTCTGCGCTGAGGACTGTTTACTTCGAAAGAGTGACAAAAAAGCACAAGACGTAAGGTCACGTCGACCACCGTCACACTGGCTGCTTTCTGTTGTTTACTACGCTGTCACTAAGTATGATTATGGCCACGCCCCAGATTAGTGTTCATACAACGCAAATGACTTGTGGATGGCCCAACTATGTGTGCGAGCGTGTTTGCGTGTGTTGGGTTATGGTTGCGTCTACCACGTTAGTTTTCTGTTTGTGCAAACGCCACTGAGCACCCTATCTGATGAGATTAGAGATTAATTACTCCTCTCTAATCCCCCATATAATGGAAATGAGCCTGATTGCAGATAAGTCCTTCACCTAAAGATTTGTGAAAATCTAGTAAACACCAGAAGAGCGTCTCACACACACACACACACACACACACACACACACACACACACACACACACACACACAGACACACACACACACACACACACACACACACACACACACACACACACACACACACACACACACACACACACACACACACACACACACACACACACACACACACACACACACACACACGCACATACGCACATGCAGTGGCGCGTCTGAATATGATTGATCATGACAGCCAATCAGGAAACATCCTCTGGGAGAGCCTCACTATCACTTGATCATTCGGTATTTGCATGTACAGTGGGTTTTATTCGGCTTCGTGCCTCATGGGAAGAATTCATTATGAATCACTCCAGCGCAGATAAACCCTCGCACAGCAGCTGTGGCGCTGCTTAACTCAAGGGGGCGCAAACAGTGACGTCTTTCCTAATTTACTTTCGATCACGGGCCGAGCCGATGTGCGAGAAGTAGGTGAATGTGTCATTATGTTCGAGTGGGAACTGATTGTTTCATCCTGAAGCCGTGTTGTGTGGGCTCCGAGAGGAGACGGAAAGGAAGCAAATGATGGAAACGGAGACAGAGGGGTCGTGTTGACCGTGGATGAAGTGGCGTCGTGGCTTATTTTCAGTTTTATTGTAAACAGCGGCACTTAATCCTCACAGTGCTCCGGCGTGACATCCAGCCAGGAATCTGCCTCATCATTAAAACGCACAGTGGCCTATAAGCTACTGGTCGAATCGTAAAGACTCACAAGCGGGAACGCATCTTTCAAAGTCTAAAGTCAAAAGCAAAAATATACTTAGCTAAAAAATCCTTAATCCGATCATTGTTAGCCTCTGATATTCTCGGGTCTTATTACTGTACTGCGTCAACGTAAAGTGTAGCCAGGCGTAGCAGTGAAACAGCTTTTTCCTGAAAAGGACAGTCCCATGTTTCCTGCAACAAAGCTGCTGCACAGGAGATAATGAAGCAGCTTACTGTGTCTGGATGGGTTGGGGTGGCGGTCGGGCGGGGCATCAGACAGGCGGACAGGAGGAGGCAGTGAACTTAGGGAGGAGGCATTTCTAGTAAGGACATGGAGCCTGGGCCTCCCCGCTCACGGGGGTTCTGTACAAAATGGAGACGTGGCCACAGCCGTGCGAGGCGAAGACAAAGCTGTTGTATGTTTCTGTTGTGTGTATATAGAGTTGATTCAATTTTTTACCCAAAGCACAACCACAACCACTACTTGCCCTACCTCGGCCTTAACCATGACCTTAACCTAACCATGACCTTAACCTAACCATGACCTTAACCTAACCTGTCTCTTAACCGCTGCCCCCAAAACCAGTCTTTTCCCAATTATGGACACAGCTTTTGTCCCCAATTAACAGTTTTTTTTAGTCGGTCATTTGTCCCTAAAGGTAGCGTACTGACACACACACACACACACACACACTTCGCAGGATCTTGTTTTCCTCTCCCCAGACCTGTCAGGCGCAATAAGACTCACATCTGCTCCCCGGATCTCCTTCAAGTCAGGGGTGCGTAGTTGGCAGGGCTACCAGCTGCCGGCCGAAAAAGCGCGCGCAAGCGCGTGCAGCGTGGCGGGCGTGCACGCTCCCGCGTCCGTGTGTGTGTGTGTGTGTGTGTGCCTGCGAGTGTTGATGGCCAGTAGTTAACCAGCGCTTGTCACAAGGGACATCATTAGGCTTTGCTCGGCAGAAACAGGGATCGAGATGGAAGGAGGAGGGGAGAGGGAAATTAGAGCAACATCCGCTGCCGTCTGATTCTAGAAAGAAGCCCCCTGCTCTCGGCTCGTTTAGGTGTGTGTGCTATTCAGTTTTTTTTTTGCCCTTGTTTTGTTCTACTCTCATGCCTACACTTACTACCCCCCCCCCCCCCCCCCCCCAACTCACTACTGCTTCAGCACCAGATTGCAATAAGCTCCCAGCCATGCTCGTCCACTGTGATCGGTCACCCTCCCCACTCCCCCCTCGAGAGGAACGAGTGGCTTGGGCAGTGATTAAGAGCAGCGATGGCCGCACTTACAGTCAACACAGAGATTTCAATGATTTGCATTTGTGTGTGTGTGTGTGTGTGTGTGTAATGAAGTACTAAATATATCTAATAGCTTAACCTAGCCATCTAAAACCTCAAACTCAACTGTGAGACAAATAATAAACTCCCCTAAAGGAAGACACACATAATAATAATAATAATAATAATAAAAAAATAATAGCCTGCAACATGACTGAGTTATGGAATACTGCTGTTTTATTTCTCACAGAACTTTTGGCAGAATGTTTTATGGTCAGCACCGTTCAAACAAGCAAAGAAACACATTGAACTGTAAACTGTTTATCAAATACTAATAAATTAACATAAAAATATGATGCTGGAATGTCATTCAAGGCTTAGTAGATACGTAAATAGGCATTTATTTGGTATGTTTACTGTAATGTATCGAATCACATTTTACTTATATATTTTTTATATTTATTCCGATATCCCATCCTGTCATTTTGGCCAATATTACCCCGATACCGATATGGACTATTGGATCGGGACATCCCTAGTCAGAACTTCAGTCAAAATGAAAAATCCACCGGGCAAATGGGCTACTTGCACAACCATGTCCAGGTACTACTTGTGTCTACAGTGTCTGAGAGGTGACAGAGAAACGACACCAGCCGTCGTCTTCTCAGGCCGGGACCGGTCGGAAAACCCCGTGGAAACTTAGTACGCCGTTAAATTCCGATGACGGCAAACAAAGTGGGACACAGCAGAGCTCCGAGTACTTCTTTATCTGCTTTTGAAAATTGTCCCGCTTGGACATTGTCTTGCGTAACCCTCGTGACAAAACTCCGAAAGAAGTAGTGAGTAAACAGGCCGGAAACAGACGAGCTGCATTATTTTGAAACGGAAGTACGTCACGAAGCCCAGTGCATGTAGTGCATAAAATAAAAAAAACATATTCTATTTGGAAAAGTAAACTGTACATGTCAAAACAGACAGTGAGCATACCTTCACCATTTTTAACCAACAGTTATTTTAATTTCCATTTAATTTTTAAAATTCCCTGTCGTCTTTTCCCCCCCTCCTCGGAGCGAAGAACACAAAAGGTGGACCAAGGCAAGGACGCGGGCGGCGAAAAACAAACGCCTACGGCTGCGCGCAACCTCCAGATACAGACGAGCCATTAAAACCCCACTCTGGGACAGGATGGACAAGAGCGGCTGGAATTTAATGGGAAAAAAGACTCTTTCTACAGTGGAATAAAGCACCTCTGCCACACAACAGTGACGCCTTCACGACGGCGACCTGCCCTGCAGCTCCGCGCCAGAGACAAGAAAAAAGGGAGAGTGCACATGAGCACTGGAAGGAAACTGCTTAAGAAAGAATTCAGTTTGTCCTCCTTGTAGTTTTTAACAAAGCGTGCTGAGCTCTATATAAAGCCCCCCCCCCCCCCCCCCCCCCCCACACACACACACACACACACTGCTTCCACTTTGAGTTGGGAGTATTCAAGGTTCGGGGACCGCAGCCCGGCCTCCATTGCTCGCGCTCCATCCCTCGCACATGAGGAGGAATGAGGCTTTGCATTATGGCGGCCCAGCTCCAGATGAATGTAACTTGACCCCACGCGCACACACACAGACAATGCACGGCCATGAATGAATACCACCCTTTCTCGCCATGCGCCGCGGCATCAAGAAGTGCAGGAGAAAAGGACAGTGAGAAGCGGGGGGCCAAGGCCAAAGACTTGTCAGAGATTCTGTCTCTATCTTCCTCTCTCTCCTCTCTTTTTCTCCCCGTCTCGCTGCATAGTTTTGTTCCTGACCACACTCCCGAGCCCGCCGTTCTCCACCGCTGAGGCCCAACTGCTATTTTTTATGAACTCAGTCAGTGTAAAACAAAAAGGGTTAGTGCAGGTTTATGTGTAAGATGTTATAACACGGTCAGTGTCAATACTGACCTAAGCAACAAACAAAAAAAAGAACGACAACTAGCGCCTGTCCACGTCTTAATACGTCTCGATGCAGCCAAGCACTACAGGTGAGCGGGGAATATTTAAACTCTTCCTACTTAGTTTTCTCATTTTCTGAAATTCATTTCGAATGAGTAAGACACGGCGGCGGATAATGAACCTGCGACCGAGGCGACACGATAAAACCAAATTGCTCTGCCCGCAGGGATAGTTGAGATAAAGTGTTTGGCAGTTTACTTGTACCAATGTACAGTGTTAATGGATTATTTTTCGTCAAACAATGATGAATAATCGACCCTTTTCACTCAGGAAATGGAATGTAAATATCTCATTGACATTTGGAACTCAAAGTACGTTGTTCCTGTCACTCATTGTCTCTTCTCATATTGTCCTTTTGTGCTTGCCCCTTTAAATCACAGCCTCGGAGGATCCCAGGCGTGGATGGATAAAAAAGCTGGCACCACTGCAGTCTACGGACACAATGCTGTGCATACGCACGTCCTATACAACCACGAGCACACAGCACGCTTTGATTGCATACACTTAATTGACCTTTGTGTGCCATGTAAGGTAAACAGAGGGATAGATAAAGGTAACCCGAGGAGTTCGAGACCCCGACACTGAAAAGATGGCCGCTGTAGCACAATGAATTTCGTGCACCGAGCAGACATTGCAACTGAATCAATATGTTGTGCGGGTTTGACTTACAGCACTTACAACCTCTATTGATCAGTGATCCTTTTGGCTTCCACGATTCACGAGCCATTGTCTGCCAGGGCCTTAAGATCTGTGCAGTGAATAAGGTTCAGACGTTTAAGGTAAACAAGTAATGTTTGCTGGTTGACAATTCGACAACTGAGAAAAAAACCATGGCAGGATGTGGTTCTTTAGGTTTCCCATTGGAAAACCCAAACTTTCATATTAGAGAAGGTTTCTCCTGATACTAGCAACATGTGACGGTGACAAATCTACACAGGGTCATACAATGATAACCTGGTATTGTATTTAAGCAATAGCTCATGACAGCAGTTGAGCAGTTAAAAGAAGTCAAACATTTTATAAGGTGTATATGTACAAAAAAAACAGTCTGAGGAGGTTGCCACATCATTCAGAAATCCCTCATATTTCCAGAGATGCTTTGTGACCAATTTTCCATAATCAATAAATTCAAAACATTATCGCCATTATTGAGCTGATAACGCGAAATCCAATTACCTGTGCCCACACAGCGCCGAGAGTAAATTTGTGCGCCCAGCGGCAGCCATTACCGTGCGTCACCGTCACTGCGCTTGTCCAATGCTGTGCTGAGCGCACACCTCGGAACAAAAGGCTTTCGGTTGGTTGTGGCGCGTTGTGATACGGCCGTGTGAGAGTTGTGTGTGCTGTGTTTTCCCTTTGATAGCCCGGGATGTGACCGGCGCCGCCTGACGGGGCCTGTTTAATTCAACTCCTACTGGCATCACGGTCAACAGCACCAGGACGCAGCCTTTCAGCACCATTACACACACTAATGGAACTGCATGTAATATATCCTCCCTACGCAAGCCACCCCCCCCCCCCCCCCACCCCGTCACACTCTCTCACTCACACACACACACACACACACACACACACACACACACACACACACACACACACACACACACACACACACACACACACACACACACACACACACACACACACACACACACACACACACACACACACACACACACACACACACACACACACACACGTCTCTGGAATTCGTCCACACGTCTTCACAGAATTATCGCTCTGCCTTCCCTCCCTCCCTTTCTTTCACCTGCCTCACTGAGTCCGTCATCCTCCCTCCACATGACTCCCTGTCTCCTGGTTGACCCCCCGCCCCCGCCCCCCCTCTCCCCGTCTCTTTGTCGGAGAAAGAAAACGCCCACCTACTGTAGTTCTAATAGAGTGCTGAGTGCGAAGGGAAACACGCTCTCCATCCCAACTTGCTTCTGTTCTTCCCCGCCGTCTTTACCCTGAGCTCATTGTCTCCACGTTCAACATCAGACATTAGAGTGGCGACAGAGTGCCTGAGGTAAAACCTTAAGCGCGCGGTTGGAAGTTTACATAAAGATGAACCGCGGCTCCTTGGTGGCCTCACAAACTTTAAGTACTGCTGTGAAGAAGAAACAGAGTAGCTCCACATTCATACCATGTCAGATAAAAACACAGGTGGCTCTACCGTCATATTGAACAACTTGCAGCTTTAAAGGAGTTAAGACGAGTCTCCTCAGGCACCAAGCGAGGTCAACCTGTCTGTGGCACGCCACAACAATCATCGAGCAGCTGAAGTCTCTCTCTCGAGGTGTCATAGTCGCGGGGAGATGACGACATTACCCTGAACTAAATACACCACAGAGACCGGGAACAGGCAGATTGTCTTGGGGCGCCATACGCTGACCACCTTGTTGATCTGTGTAAACGAATCACAAATGTCCTCGATATGTATTGAGCTCTTATAATAAATACCTCTGCTTAAGACATCCACGGTTTCCGCCTTACTGCGCTGATTCATCATCCGCTCCATCGATTGTATCCATTTCGTCTCCATTGCAACATGGCCGACGTTAGCATTAACAGCTGTTTACTTACCAGTGTGGCAGAAAGGAGCAAGTTCAGCGTCAAATGTCATTGTTTTTCACGTCAAGGGGCTGTCTAGCGCCGACCCATCTTGGGTAACTGTAGCGTTGTCTGTCCCAAAGAAGTAGCGCTGCTCAGATTGCGTTTAGCGGAGAAAACGTACATGTAGCCCCTTTTTAACACAGTGTCATGCCGACCTGGTAAGAGGTTAGGTCATTGTTTTGGTCATTTTCTACAAGGCAGCAATCCTGTAATTCTGCCTATACATTTTATATACAGCGACTTCTGACAGTATTCAGACACCTTCACTTTTTGGGTTCTGTCAAGATATGTGTAAATTGATAAAAATCATCTTTTTTCGACCATCAGTCTTCACTTAACAACCCAGTTAAAACGTAAGGTTGGGTCATTTTTGCATATATATTAGAAAGCTGAAATTTATTCAGACCCGTAATTCAGTACTTTGTAGAGGCCCCCTTTGGCAGCAATTACAACTCTGAGTCTGGCTTTCTATCTGGCAGATCCCTCTCAAGTGCTGTCAGATTGGATGGAATGGAAAAGTGTCTGTGAACAGGCGTCTCAGGTCTCTCCGCAGATGTTCTCTGGTGTAAGTCCGGGCTTTTGGCTGACACACGCAAGGACAGTCACAGACTTATCCCAAAGTCACACCAGCAGTGTCCGGCATTGTATGCTTTTTTTCGGGTCACTGTCGTGCTGAGAGGTGAACCGTGGCCCAATGTGGGTTTTCTTCAAGGATCTCTCTGTACTTCATCCTCCCCTTAGTTGTGACCAGTCTCCCTGTTATATGTATGTATTGGCCACAGTCATAAAAGAACTAAAAATAACCTAATATTTACTACATATAGACCATAAAATACTGAATATGAGTATTATATTACCTTTTTTTTTTTTTTAAGTTTTCTCATTTCCCAGTGTTAATCCCGATTTATCTTAGTTGACATGGAATATAGTTTAGCGGTCATCACTTGACCTTAGCATAGAACGTTGGTGAGTACAGTGGTAAAACCCAAGGCCACAGCCAGAACAATAAATTCCTAAAAACTGGGGCAGGATTTTCAGTATGCACTCCCAGTTCCCGTTATGTAAGGTAGTAAAGTGCCTCCTTGATATGCTGACAGACAATGGTGGTGATCGCCATTGTCTCAGGATTATCTCGTCAAACAACAAATGTACAAAGGAAATAGCACGTTGGTATTTTGATCCTTGAGGCCAGGAGCAGCCTACTGTAGACGACCAAGCCTGGTGTCAAGCCCAGACAGGTTTGCCAGGTTAACGCTATCCACCTCAAAGCTACAGCGGTGCTTTTGACTGTCGTTCCTGCTGCCTGCTACATCTCAGCCAGTTAATAGCGAAACACAGTCTGACACAATCTTGAGCCATTGCAGGCATATCGGCCTTTTTTATCGGCACGTTTCTATCTGTACCTGTCATGTAGTGAGAGACTGATGAAGACAAGCTCTGAATGTCGTGGTAAACGTCAAAGTCAATGAGTCCTCGGAGAGAAATCAAGTGTCCGTCTGTGCTGGAAACTTGAGATTTGAATGCTTTTACATGTGCTGTGATAATCTGGATTTCACAGATTAACGAGGCCCTTACAGCGAACCACATCCGTAATCCTCGGGTCTCCAGTCACCTTTCAAAACTCTGTCTGGCAGATTTGAGTATTTTCTTTTGTTGAACAATTAGAGTACAGGCAACAGTTACGGCCAACTGCTTTTCCACATCAAGCTCCATCTGGCCCAGTGAAGTCGCATTTGTTTTCGGGAGACAGCAGAGTCTTGCATGACCCAAATCTGAATGAGAAACACACGTTCTGTGAAAAGGCTCTGGGTCTCGTCATTTAGATCAGGGAACCAACTGAGGAAGTGAAACCATGTGGATCCTGTTCATTTAAGCTATTGCAGCATCTTTCTTGTTACGTACTAAATAACAAAACTACAGTGCACATACTATTGTTTAAATATATCTCTCACCATACTCTGTAGACGGTAACAAAATGCACAATTTTAATGTTTTCATACACCGTGGCTGTGTGTGTATATGTGGACATGTGCACGGCACATGTGTAAGAGTCGGAGTTTGTCTGCACCCTGGGGACAAGGTGCAATAATGGAGTATTGATGTCACAGGGGGGCGGGTGGGAAGAGAGCGATAATTAGATCCTGTTCTCCCCCTCCTCTCTGCCCCGCTCAGATACCAGGCGTTTTCTAATGAGAGAGCGGCTCTCGCCAATAATTACCTCTGTATTCCCCCCCCCGCCCCAAAAAAAAGCATTCCCAGCACACCGAATGGCAGAACGGCGGCGACCTGCCCTCGGAGAAACCCGGCATTAGGCAGCCACATAATTAGATTTGTCATTAGACGATCAAATGTTTCGGATTGTAAGCGGCTGCTTAACAAAGCCAGCAAACAGTCTGCACCGTCCATTGCGTTCGCAGCTGCCGGTGTACAGGAGGAGCGCGAGGCGGCATCTTCAGGGTGCGAGCGACGGGTCCGGCACTGTTCCTCCCTCCCTGCTCCTCTCACCGGGTGCTAATGAAATTTTCCCTGCTGGTTGGGAGGTCAAGAGACCTCGGCAAACGTGGGTGGGCAAAAGGAAATGTCAACATAAACACACACCGGCACGCATGCGCGTGCTCATCATTGGCCTCATACTGCTGCCACACTGTCAGGCCACAAGTAACATGGGAAGTCAGAGCAGATATAGGCTATACAGTTCATGCCACGCATATTGTATGAAGTCTATCAGCACCTCACAATTGCAAAAAGCCAAGGATTGCGACAAAAAAGTTGTAAATCAATATGTATGTACTACAGTTCAGTAGTACAGAAGAGTTCAACCACATCTCCTAGTGAATGAATGAACACGGATTCCTGCAATATACTGTATCTGCAAATACAAGGTGAGATCTTTGCTATTTCTGTTTCTATCTTGTAGAGACTGATGTGGAGCCTATCCTATATATCAAATCGTTTTAGAGTTACGCTCAAAGGTGCCCTGTGGAGTTTTCTTGAAAACAAAGTTTCTGTTCGCCAAGACGCATTTTTGGTGTTAATAGTTACCAAACCTTCAGGGAGCGCACCCTTAATGACGCAATCTTAAAAGGTTCATCTTTTATAGGGCCTATATTGTCAAAATTGAGAGTTCCTGGCTTTTTAAATAATAAATAAGGTCTACTGGCTTCGTAAGTACCGTAAAAGTGACAAAGCGGTCAATAAAGAGACAAATACACAGCCTGCATTCACCAGCTCCTTTTTTATTTTTACAATGCCCCAGGACTTGCCCAGAAATGTGATGTCATAGCGACGCAGTCACTGCCTTCAGCCCCCAGCGCTCACCCGTCATTCCGTTGCTGAGCGATCATCAACACGAGACAAATCAGGAAGCTACATCATGCGTAGTTGGGGAGCAGGTAGATAGTTTCTCCAGGGCAAAAGCTGCTTCGCACAATTTTCTGACCTGTTTCTTTGCAGAACTCCTTGAAAAGGGCTATGAAACCATATTGAGATGTTTTTTGGGACCAATAAATACAAATTTATCTTCTTAACTTAAGGATATCAAAACTTCAAATAAAACACCGGAAAGGGGTACAATATGGGACCTTTACAATATAGAATTATTAGAGCTTTATTTGTGTTGCATAAAGCAATGAGGTGTCAATCAAATGTTTAAATCCAAGGCAAATAATAGGCCTACAGTGTTTAACCTAATGCAAAAAGACACAAATTGCAGCACAAATTCAGTCATTAGTAAGGAAAAAGTCACCATGAAATATCGGTGAGATGCATAAAGTTGAGATCCCGTTTACATGTATATCGTACAGTAGTATCCACACACACACACACACACACACACACACACACACACACACACACACACACACACACACACACACACACACACACACACACACACACACACACACACACACACACACACACACACACACACACACACACACACACACACACACACACACTACCAGAACCACCAAGCTGGCCTTTTTCTCCATTACCCTCCTTGGAGACCTCATTCACACAAGTTTGAGATGATTTTGATCTCAACCAGGGTGCACTGAACCAGCAACACCACTCTTCACATTTCAGTCCCATGGCGCACGCACGCACGCACACACACACACACACACATATCCAAAATCATCTTATTCCCTCTGCCCGACGCGGCTTACGGGTGGTTGTGGAGATCACCAGGATTTTCTCTCTTTTCCACACCTAGTCGGCTTTCAGGATTGGTTCAACCAGGAGTTCACAGTGAGGCATGTTAATAGTGGAGTATGGACAAACAATGCACATTGGACAAAATGTCTGCAAATATTGCATCAGCGGGCAGCGAGCTAGACTGAGCAACCTGAGAGACCGGCGGGTTGCCAGTTTCCACAGGCAACGCAGCACAGATGGACAGTGTAACCTCCCTGACTATAAGTGTGAGAAAAATAAAAATAGATAAATGGTATGAGAAGTTTTGAAAATTGACTCAGGGATCGTATTCATTATGTCAGTTTCCTGCCATTAAAGGAGGAGGAAAGAAAACAGGAGTTGAAACATTTAAAGTGTCATTTCCGCTTTCCGTCTCGTCGGACCGATGGCGGTGGGAGAGTAATAAAGCACCTTTACACTTCATTACCTCATAAAATCCTAATACATTTTCATAAACTGAACCGCCGCACCTGCCACTCTCTCAGCTAGCCCTGCGCGTTCATCTGGCTGTTTGACTACAGACAGATTCATTTACCAATGCCCCCGAGCCAGTAGCGCAGTGCCACTGGGACCCATTTCAAACGCACAGGAGTCACCGTTACAGGATTACAAGCTTGCGTTCCCACAATTCCATCACCTCAAATCAAATGTTGCTTCAGCTGGCTTGCAGAGGTTCAGTGTGTGTGTGTGTGTGTGTGTGTGTGTGGTAGTAGTTTTGTGTGAGTGGGTGGAAGATGGCATGCCTCTGGGACTGGCTGGTTTGCCACCCTGTTTGATCACTGTAAATATGAGTTCCGCCTCTTTTTGTACCGTGAACTCAAGTGATCATCGATTTTGCACTAGCTGGATGTGAATTCTCGTCTCCTCGGGGGAATATGAGGGATTACAGAATGTGGTATTTTTTCTGTGAGAAACAAGCATTTACGAGGAAAGTTGGTAAATGTCGCATATTGCGTGACTTGACGTGGTTCTTTTACTTTTGCATTATTAAGCAGTGATGGTGGTGGTGGTGGTGGTGGTGGTTGGGGTTAGGGGGGGTGAGCATGTAGAATACTCAGGAAGACACAAAGGATGGAAAGTGATTAAAGACAACAATTCATTTCCCACCCATCTGTAATAGAATTTTGCCCTTGCATGCAAGCCACAATGCACCCCTGGCTTGATCTTTCAAATGGGCTCAAAATTGGGGGGGGGGGGGCAGGCAGCAGAGGCCAAACGGTGTGAATCCATTGCTTTTCTTCTTCTAACACAAAGCCAAATTTTTTCTCTCATCCAGGAGGGGGTTTCGGTGGCCCTGCTTTGTGAGTCCTCGTCGATGAATGATGATGACGTGGCAACGCCGGCACAGGCGTGACACGCTAGATTTGCAGTGGAAATGTGCCGTGGCAAACTCCCAAAGAGACATCGAGGTCTATTTTGCATGGAGGGTCGGGAAGAGAGGGGGACAGAGAGAGGCGGAAGTGGTTTCGGGTTTTTGGGTAAGGAAGGAGTGCGTCGTGGCGAAATCTGTCATCGTGCTTTTTGGAACGCATGATCCTTTGATAGCTTGTACGTGTGAGCAATGGCGCGCACGCACGCACGCACGCGCGCACGCACACACACACACACACACACACACACACATTAACACTGACAGTACCATTACTATTCCCATGACTTGTTTTCTTTTCTGAAATTATTGTCCATGTACGTCACTTTTGGACACACTGTATCTGAGGTCACTGTCCAAACCTCTGGCTAGCAGTGAAACGACTGACTGGCGTTGCAAGGAGAGATACTGCCGTCAACTGTGGCGCACTACCGACTGTTGCCAACATGTGTCACAGCTCCGGGGCTCCGGGTGTCTCCTCCCTCTTTCCTGTCGGGGTGTGTAGGTGTGGTCCCGCTTTGCGCACCTGGAGCAGCAGCTGAAGCACAATCACCAATCCTTACATCGCAGTACAAAGTCTCCAGCGCTCCAGTCGCTCAGCGCAGAGTCATACAAGTAACTCGTGGTGTTTGTCGCGGCGCCTGAGACCAAGCTTGTGTCTACAGTTACGAGCTTGTTTTTGGTACCTCCCTGCGCCCGGGATCCGGACGCCAGCCTGCTTGCTCCACGTCTTCTCCTGTGCCAACAAGCCCCACTCAATCCTGCCGTCGAAACAGCCTTCAAGTGAATAATATTAAAGGCTGTTACATCGATAATCCCCGTCTGTGTCCGCTTTACAACTCTACCACGGATGTCCCAATCAAGTTTTTTGCCCCAAACCCGATACCGAGTCCCGATCCTATACTTGTATTTTCCTAGATAATACAGTTGCACAGTCCTAAATGAATGCCATTGTCACTGCAGTGAGATGTATGGTCTCAGGTATTATGTCAGGTGTGCGACAGTCGAGTGTACGACGGAGTCGGGAGACGTGTGTACCGTGGCTAATTGCAAATGCTAACTGTTAATAAAGAATAAATACGACGTCAAGACCAAACTCAACTGTGTGGTGATTAACGTGACAGTCACGTGTTTCACGTCTAGGTTGAAGCTCCACAGCTGCAGCCAGACCCGCCTGCAGCTGACGTGAAACAAACCATCGGGCCTATGTTCGTGCTCAACAAAGCCGGTCCCGATCAGTTCAAAAAATACCTCGATCGGCCCAGACACCAATCGTTGAGATCGGATCGGGACAACACCGTCGCCCATCTCCTCACATAGGGATTCTGCAGTCAGCCACCAGGGGGAGATTGAGATGTTACGCCTTCGCTTTTGGGGAGCTGTCATATCGTCAGTCTTCAATGTCACGTCTTTACAATCATTGCCTCATGCACTAATGTGGGGGGAATTATCGCGGTAAAAAAAAACACTGTCGAATGAATTTGTTTACTGTATACACTTTAAAATCTTTTTTTTCCTGTGGCTTGTCTCCATACAAATGAAGTTAGCTAGTGGCTGCATGGATTTCATCTCCTCCCGCACCACACCAAATTGAAAAACTGGTTCACAACCGCGCGTCGACAGCCCGCGGCGTGCGCACGTGCTCACTCGTCCCCCGGTGCTATAATTGCGGGCGAAAAAATTGCGCGCGGGATTGCTGTTCGCCTTTTGAGAGTGCACACAATGCGCCCGGCACAACCAGCCACCCACGAGCATCGGCGGGTGCATAACTGGTGGTTCATTTCTTCAGCGTGTGCCGTGCAGTTCCGCTTTCGGGTTCTGATCAAAAGAAGAATCTCACTGGAGGGCAAAAAAAAACATGTTGGCTTTGTGCAACGCCGACACCTATTCGAGGAGTCATTTCTTTTGTAGGTAAAACAAAACACACGAAAACTCCATTCAAGTGGTGCTGATCGACAGCTGGCATTATCGGGAACAAAAGGAATGCTCGGGGAAACCATTCCGGTGGGTTTGGTGGAGATCTGTTTGCAAAGGCAGCCTCGGTGGTCTTGCACTATGAATAGAGGAAACACAGGTATTTACTGGTTTTGAAAATGAATGTGAAAGCAGACGTGCACATGGCCACAATGTCTGTGTCAGCGTTAATAAAGCATCCGCCTCTCTTTAACGCCGCACAGATTTGATCTGGCCCCAGTGATAGAAAGCTGCAAGAAAAAAACGAGTCTTCCTCGATGTTAATACTCGTGTTGCATCCGTCTGCGCGCCGTTCTGTGCCTCCCGTATCCCCGTCTGTCTGTCTGAGTAATTGTGTTTGTTGAAATGCGGTACACCACAGAGGATGTGCAGAGCGCTCAGGCGTAATCTGGTCCTAATCCCTGCCAGAGGCATCCTGCATCTGGATATTAAAGTGGGATTTTATTTCTCATCCAAACCCCCCCCCCCCCCCCCAACCACTGTCTCTTAGTGGTGATGTCACTATCTGCCACAACAGGAGCTGAACACAGGCTGCATCAAATCACAAGACATACCTTGACCTCTCCGCCTACAAGCAAAAAAATCCAATCCAATCTTGGGTTTATTTGAGCTCAGTCGAGTTCGGTGGCGTTGGTGTGTTTGGAGTTCACCAAGCCGTCAATCAAACCTTCTTCCAAGTGCTCATTCAAATAAAACCCGCCGTGAGTCAAACAGCTCCACATCGCAGCGGGGGAAGACAAACATCCCCATGATGTCAGATGTTGCCTTCCTTTGTGTGTGTGTGTGTGTGTGTGTGTGTGTGTGTGTGTGTGTGTGTGTGTGTGTGTGTGTGTGTGTGCACTTGCGCGCCTGCGACTCATCTGACAATTTGTATGACGAGCGAGATAAAAAACCCCAGCGCCATGGGTAATTAATAAATCAGATCGCAATGATGGAACACTGGGAGGGTGTTGTTCCATTAATCGCCATCCCCGCGCGTTTCCAATATCCTCCATCTCCGCGTTGCCGTCCGCGGTGCCCTAATTAAATTGCACTTTCTGTCGATTGTGCTCATTACTCAGGCAAAACCAATCAGCGGTCTGCAGCCGGGTCTGGGCGGTGTAGATATACGCCGTAGCAAATGTTGGCTGAGGAACACAACGCGGGGTTCATCGCTTCGCGGAGACGACACCGCAGTGTTTCCTCCGGGGGCGTGATCCAGCGCAGAGATTCACTGGAGAGGAGTCGGTGCTTTCAGGTTGTTTTTTTTCATTTAATAGTCGGAGAGCGAGGAACTCCACCTGAGAAACGGCCTCCTGATGGTGAAGCAGGGCCTCGGCAACAGGCGAGTCGACATCGCAACTGTCCAGATGCGTCCGATCCGCTTTAGGTCATTCGTTCAGTTCAGTGTCATGAACGAGGGAAACGCCAGCAGCGTCTCTCGCCCCGTTTATTGCTGCATGATTCATAAAAAAGATCCCTCCGGTTGTTTGTTTCCGCTCAGCCGCATCTGCCTCACTGTAGTGGAGCGCTGTACATTTTGGACACACTACAGTACGCCGACTCTGTGTGTGTGTGTGTGTGTGCACGATTTCCAATCCATCTCAGCCTCAGAAGAGAGACGAGAGCCCCTTGCATCGTTTCTCAAAGGCTTGAAAGCCTCAGACGTCCCGGCGACGCTGACGGAGGGCCTAGCTGATAGGACAGACCCCTTCTCCAACACCTCGTCCCGCCCTGAGCAGGCGACCACTCCACTTAGACACATGCCGCTTCCACACCGACATTTCAAAGCGCTCCGGGGGGGGGGCGTTTGAAGGGATGACAGCAGCTAAAGTAGGGATGGCGCCGCCATTAAAGGGAGTTTTTTGAAGTTTAAATGAGGGTCGCAGCAGGCGGCTGTTTTGCTCCGACGCAGTCCTGATACACAGCCAAACGTCTAAACTGTCCAGGGACAAAACTCTGGAGTACCGACATGGATCTGAGCGGCCTTTCTTCCCCCCCCCCCCCAAAGATACTCTGTCTTGAAACTACAGAGCTGTGAGGTTTTTTTTTGTCCTTGCTGTCTGAAGGCTGGAAGATAGACATCGGCATAGCAACAAGAAGGAAACGAAAGTCCAGGAGCTGCTCACCTACAGCTCAGCTTCACTTGGTTTGAGGTTAGTATTAATAACATTGAGGCGTCAATGACACAGTTAATCTTCTTTTCATTCGTAATGCTAATTTGTTATTATTGAAACACCAATGAAACCTCAAATCGATCAGAGTTACTTTAGGTTACACGTACGTTAAATAAGACAAAAAGAAAACAATACACTGCTGTTTTTCAAAAATAATTAGAATCAAAAATAATTACACCATAAACTCATGTCGGTTTGTCTAAAATGAGCCCGGAGCGGTTTTCACTAACCGACATCACACTCCAGCTTTACAATCGAAGGCAGGAGGAGGAAAACTAAAATGCCTACGTGCATTTCTGAAGCTAATGTAGGCGTTAACATGCTAAGGCTGGAGGTGCTGTGCAGAGCTTGGATGGATGGAAAAAAATTCCTTAAAAAAGGCAAGAATTTAGGTTTATACTCCAGGTACAAAGCAGCGATGGAGATGAATATCAATCTTTACACTGTAGGAAATAAGGCAAATACATTTTTTTTTTTTTTAAAGTATGGCCTTAAGACCACTGTTCATTTTCTTAGCTAGAGTCACATTGGTTCTAGGAAACCCGAGAGAGCATGATCCTTTGGAGAGGCACCCCTGTGCCTCGGCTGCTGGTCCCCCCAGCGTCCTCGCTGGGGCAGTTTGGGGTTAAATGTCTGTGAAGACAACACGTGGATGATGGCTGCTGGGGGGGGGCAATATTCAGTCACATCTTAGAGAAGTCTCCCTGGCACGCACGCACGCACGCACACACACACACACACACACACACACACACACACACACACACACACACACACACACACACACACACACACACACACACACACACACACACACACAGAGCACACACACACACAGAGCACATTTAGAAAAGTGTGATTGTCAGCAGAAAGACAAGTGATGCAATGTTTTACCCATCACAGTGCTAGTTGGCTCGTGTGTGTGTGTGTGTGTGTGTGCGTTGCAGCGGTGGGCAGGGTAAGTGGGCGGGTTTGCATGTGACAGGGCGAGATGGTGCGAGAGATAAATAGTCACACTCAGGGAAGCGATAATGGACTTTTCTTGTCGGCATGGACTTTTCTTGTCGCAGACGGCGGGGCCGGAGCGATGACAGACATGCTGATGTGTTTAACTGCTCTCGCAGAGTGGAGAGTGGTCGGGGAGAGAGAGAGAGAGAGAGAGAGAGAGAGAGCGAGAGAAGACAGGAAAAGATGCTGATGCTCTTTAACTCCCTTCCACATTGCCATTGGCAACAAGACCGCCGTCGCGGCTCTGACAGATGCATGGTAATGAATCCCGCTCTAGGTGAAATCCGCCGCCGCCGCCTTTTCCTCGCACGTTCACAATCTGTCTCTCACTCTTTTTGTCTCACTTCCCCTTCCCTCTCTCGTTCTCTCTCTGTCACACACACACAGCTTTCCGTCCATCCTCATTGCCATACGGGAAAAAACAAGTGTGAGAGTGACAGAAAGAACGAGGGAGGGAGAAGACGAGAGAGAGCGCGCGTTCGAGTGGTTTACCCGCTTGCGACTTTAAAGGGACAGTTCAGGGATTTTGAAGTGGGGTTGTGTGAGTTACCTATGCAAAGTTAACATGTTACCTTATGGGGATGGTGGTCAGCGATGTCATTTAACGGAGTTTGTAGGAGAAGTGCAAGTAACGTAAGTCAGAGTCCCACTGTTGCAGTGGGGACCACCGAAAAACTTCTTTTTCGCCACATTTTCAAAACGTTAGCTAAAAGAAATATATATATATCCGTTCAACTGTACGCTAAAGGATGTATTTTTTTCCACTGCTTTAGTTTTCCGCCAGACAGCCATTTAAGTTTCCAATTTAAAGTTATATGGTAAAACATAAACTATGCACAAGTAACTCATACAACCCCACTTCAAAATCACTGAACTATCTCTATAAGAATGAAATGGTTCGCACATCCGACCGAATCTATTTATACAGATGGGTGGTTCTTATCACTATAAAGGTTTTGATTTGTTTGTAAGACGATGACCATTCAGCGTGAACCCAAATTGTGCAGTGCTGACGCCAAGCAGGAATTCAACTTTTAGCGAGGTAGATGATACAAAAGTGATGCTCTAATTTGTATCTTTTGTATTCAACTCAACGTAACAGTTTGGACCTGCAAGAGGCTGAAAGTGCCACTGAACGTCACGGCCGTATAAAAGAGGCTGTGTCCTCTTACTGTCGTACACACCGAAAGGTATCGGAGGGAAGAAAGACGCTTGGCTTTGGGGAAAAAAAGTGAAAACTACTGCATACAGCGACTGTAGATCTTCAGCAGCGTGACTCATAATGTACATTAATACGTGGTTCACCCCAGAATTGATCACCGTTTGTTCAGTGTTCGGGTTTTACATCATTACCCCACAATCCTTACGACACTGTGGCTAAATGTCACCGGCTCGACGGAGGAAATCGAGTCCATGAGTCGAGGGGAGAGTCTGCGTGCGGTTAGTTCAGACATGTCTGTCACAATAACAGCTCACTGGGACACGTCTTCTTCTACTCTGACAAATCAACACGTCTGCGGTGGAAAATATATATATACATCTCAAAACAAAACCGGGTGGCATGGATACCACAAAGTGACCAAAATATGTGTCCTGTAATTTGACTAAACACAGCCCCGAAGGTTTACTTTCACCCGGCGACAGGAGTCGAGGAGAAGGGAGAGTTGTCTGATCTATTGGTCACTTCATCTTCTAACTGGTTGGTCCCTCGCCGCGCAGTTCCTTTGTCGCTGCCAACGCGGGCTCATGTCTCACTTTGCTGAGGAATTGTGTGTGTGTGTGTGTGTGTGTGTGTGCGTGTCACCGAGACAGAGACAAATAGGCCGACTCCCACTGGTTACATGTGTATGCTCGTCATCACAACGCTCTGCCGAGAGGTCCGGACCCGCGTGCCACCGAGGGTAATTCTCTCCCCCAGCGGCCTCCGGGTTGCAATTTCAAACCCCCCCCCCGCCTGCTGTTCCCCTGAAACTGGCGTGCAGGGGCAACGCTGACCCTACATGGAACGAGGTCAGGAAAGCAACAGAAAAGTGCAAAGTTCGCATCTTCGGGACGGAGGAGAGAGACGCTTGGGTGACAAGCACGCACACACGAGTGGAAACTACCTTTTTCTCTCTAACTCACTCTCTGTGTATAACACGACCAGCTCGAACCTAACTGTTCAATTTACCCATCGTCCTCGGCACCTCCGCCGTGAAAGTGTATAACCACGTAACGACCTAACTGCAGTGACAGGCCAATGAACAGGAAGGCCGGGACGTCAGCGGAAAAAAGAATCCTTGTGTAACAAAAAGTGCAAGTAGAACTTTTTTTTGTCCCGTTTGGGGGGTTGACGTTTGCCTGTTGTCGTGTTTTGCTCTTCCTCTGCCGTCCGCAGAGGATTTACGATAAACACGGAGAACGAAGCCGCCGTCCACCTTTGATGGGAGTTGTGTTCTTAGCCCCGAGGCCGGCGCCGGGTTCAACATCTGCTCCCGTCGCACATAGGGACGAGGCGCAGAGCACGGAGGCGCGTCCATGCACACACACATGCACACACGCGCACGCGCACGCACACGCACACGCACACACACACACACACACACACACACACTGTTGTGTCTCCATGACTTCACAGGACATCACATTGACTTGCATTACATTTGTAGTTTAATTTGATTTATGGGGGACTTGCTCTCGTAAGTCCTCGTAATGCAACTGTGTAAAAAAGATTTGGGTCCTGACAACATGCGTAACACCTAGACCACAAACACGCACACACACACGTGGTCTAAGACAAACAGGCTCAGTCCCTTACATTTACCACACATCAGCAAATATCGAACCGGATGTAAAGTTCCAGTCAGCTGCCACGAGGGATGTGAAAAGGCTTTAAGGCTGGGTATCTTCGCGCCTGCACGCTTTGTTTTGCCGTGCTGACGAGTTTTAGGAATTCATTCATCTTGCATGTCTTTGCGTCAGCTCAGACCAAATGGTGGTTTGGTGGCGTTTAGAATCAGGCCGGAGTGCTGGTGTTAGGGAGGACATACAGATACGGTCCTAAATTATTTTTCTTCTCTTTAATACACCTGTGTTTAGCCATACACACACACACACACACACACACACACACACACAGTGAACATATTTACTGGCGTACATGTGGAAGGAAACACTCGCACAGTCAAAGGAGAGACGGGCCTCATTGTGCGGACTGAGTGACTGTTGGCTCACCGTGTGCGCGACGGCTCGTGCTACAGAGGGAAGAAACAAAGCGTCCAATTGTGGTAATAAAACAAAGTTATGCAGAGGATGGAGGTGCGCTACCTGTTTCGGGAAAAAAAATTGTGTTTTTCGCCACAAGCGGGAAAAAAAAAGACAGATGGTCGAATGGACGGTGTCTCGGTAAACAGGAAACGGAGGAGAATTGGCTGCCGGAGTGCAAACAAGCAGGTGGGCAACGGACTTGATCATTTTTCCAGGACTGTCTTTGTGTGTGTGTGTGTGTGTGTGTGTGTGTTTGCACGAGTCAGTGTGTGTTCCCGAATCTGTCAATTAAGTGAGCAAGCCGTTCGAACACTGGAAGGTGAGTGAACGAGGCGAACACGGGTAAAGGTGGTTTCCTTGGCAACCGCTGCACTCGAAGGCCCCCCCCCCCCGGTAACCATTTCACCTTTCGCCTGGGGTGATGGTTTCCGCACTGCAGGGCCCAAAAAGATTTTTTCCCCCGGCTAAGTGATAACAACCAATCTGTCATCCTCTACTTGGCTGAAATAAAATGATGTTGTTCTCTCCGTTTCCAGACCCGGTTGTTGCACCGAGAGTCTGTGGAAGCTCGTGTGGTGAGAATGGGATGCATCCAAGTGCGCACGCGCGTGTGTGTGTGTGTGTGTGTGTGTGTGCAGATGGCGCGCCAGCCAATTAGAGAAGGAAAGTGAAGAGGGAGCCATTAGCGCGCAATTAGCTGTGATTGCTCCAACATTGTTTTGGTGGGCCGCCGCCGCCGCCGCCGCCATCGCCATCGCCGCCCGCCACGCTCTGCGAAATGACGGAACGCCACGTCCCCTTTGGCCTCCCGCTCTGGCCCCCGCGGGGCCGCAGAGAACCAGAGCGAGACTGTGAATATATCCAAAGCTGGATGGACCGTTTCTCTCCTGTTGGCCTCATCCAATATCGCTGTCCCTCTGTTTCGTCTACCTTTTCACTTGAATCTACTTCTGCAGTCTTTCTCACTCACTTGTTTCCTCTCTGACTCTATGACTCTTTTCTTGTGTCTTTACCTCAAATACTCTATGTCTTTCCCTTTTTTCGTATTTTTTTGGGGGGCACAATTGAGGGGCCGTTTTGGTGGTACAGTGGTGAGCACTTACTAGACGACGGCGGGCCGGCCGGGGCCTTTCTGTGTGGAGTTTACATGTTCTTCCTGTTTCGACTCCTCCCACAGTCCACAGACATGAAGTTCAGGTTATTCAGAGACTCGGGTGACAATTTCAACGTGGGCGTGAACGTGAATGGCTGTTCGTCTCAACATGTCCGCCCTTGCGATGCGCTGGCGACCGGTCCAGGATGTGCCTGTACCTGAGATTTGTGCAAGTTAAAGTCGAAGGCCTCGACCGTGTGTCTGTGACACTCTACATGAGAGCACAATTTACTAAATGAACATCATGCTGTTTCAACGCCCCGGGTCACTCAGTGTGGCCCGCGAGTCAATTTCCAAATATCAAAAGAAATAATCATAATGACGAGTCCCCTACAATGTCAATTTTATCATGTTTTTCACCGGTAGTGCAAAGTTTTGGGCAGGTCGGAGCACGTTAAGTGCCTCAAATTAGTGATTCATTTGGCAGAATAATAATAATAATAATAATAATAATAATAATTTACTCAATTACAATAGGTCCTCGCTCTGACTTTGTCAGTGGAGCTCAGGCCCTAATAAATAAAATATCTATATTTTTTTTCCAAATATGAATAAATTGTTGGTTTCACAGGCGCAAGCAGCCCATTTGACAACATTTGAACTGGATCCCCATCGTTAGCGGGTGCTCCCTCGAAATTTGCAAGAGGCCTTTTGCCACGCGACTGCACGCGGTCTTGTCCGGTCCCGACCGTCACGCCAACGACGCGCGACGAAGAGAGACATGAGCGGCCAAAAGAAGAAAAAAACTGGACCGACCATCATACACAGGAGGTCGCGAGTACGAGTCCAACCTGTGACATGTGGACAAGGCGGATTTTTTTCTTAATAGGAGCATTACTAAACGCAATTGAATATGAAAAATGGAGATGTTGGTTCAAATAAACTTTGACTACCGTAATATATTTTGTTGTTTTCATTAATTTAGGAGCTATAATTGGCCAATTATATGACAGGGTAACAGTTTCCTACTGTAGTGGGGATAACATTTTTCCCCATCCCTGGTCTTTGTGCTGTACTGCTGAATCCATGGAACTGTCCATGGTGCTGAAGTTGCAGGTGGTTTTGTAAATGCGCCCTTTTCTCTCAGCTACACCGTCATGAATTCTTCTTCTTCTTGGATCCCCTGAGTGACATACTGTAAATAAAGCGCCGCTTTCAGGACACCACCTTTCGTCACGAAAAGCCATGCGAGGCGTTTGCCGTCTACTTCCCGTCTTGTGTTAAACTCCTCCATTCAAAGAGTGACTGAAGCTGAGCCGACTTGTATCAATGTAGGGCATTGAATTACAGTTTATCATAAAACATTACAAATTGTGGGTAGTGTTATTAAATATATAAAAAAAGTGTCTATCAATATTAAAAAAGGTACATGTGAAAAAAAAAAATATTAAAAGTGTCTATCCCGTGGTGTGAACACCAGATAGTGTAAAGGCCAGGTCTGCACGACTTTTATACCATCATTTGTAAAACGTGGTCATTGGATAAAAGATTGCATTTATCACTGCAGCGCCTCGGATCAATAACACCATTGTGAGGAGAGGGCCCGGGCTGCAAGGACACACTATGATAAATTGGAGAAATATATGAAAGTACAGAAACCATTATTGGACAAAAAAAGAAAGATATATATATACACACCGGGGTGTAATTTCATGCTTTTATATTCAGAGGTATGCTATATATTTTTTTTAAACCTATTAGGAGTCCTCCTAAATATTCATGCTTCATATTCAAATTTCAATCTAATCTTAGTTTAGGAAGCTGCAGCAATATCAAAGATTTGAATGTACCCTGCAGTGCATGAGTGTGTGTGTGTGTGTGTGTGTGTGTGAGGGCTCGGCAGAGGCACACATCCTTTTTGCAAGCAGGAGCAAGAGTTGAAGACGTCAGGGAGCCTTTGCACCGGGGTAAATTTAGGATGCTCAACAAGGAGCTGCCTGCCTCCCTCTCATTCTCGGCCTCTATATTTGTCCCTCTCCCCTTCTTCTTCTTCTTCTTCTTCTTCTTCTTCTTCTCTCTTCCTCTCTTTCACGCTCTCCATAGCTCCATCACACCAGGTCCCCTTCTGTCTCCTTCAGAGTCGGTTGCTTCTTGGCACGGTGGGAGTAAAAGTGTTGATTGGTACCATGCCGGCAAATGGCGGGGGACCGGAGGTAGCTCGCTGTGGCGAGCTCATGTTGACCCCCCCCCCCCTCACTCCCCTTTTCGGCCAGGTCTGGTGGGAACTAAAGAGTTGGGGCGACGCTGGGGTCTGACGAACCGAAATCAAAGCAAGATGCTTCGCCACTGAGTGTTTTCTGCTCCTCTTTATTGATGCTCCAACCACTTTTAGTTTTTTTTCCACTTCCCCTTGTCAGGTCATTTTACAGCCGATTCGTCTGGACCTCAAGCTGTTGCTTTTGTTGGCTTTGATTGATGCATTTGATTGCGATCAAAGTCGCTTGCGTCAGTGCACAAGGAGCTTCTTTTAACACGGAATTCGGCGTCTTTGGTGGCTTTATTATTTAAGTCAATCTCATTTATGCTGTGACATCCTCAGTCCTTAATCCTCAACACGAGTGGGGGAAAAAGGTCCGGAAAAGAACTTTTGACAGGGGGGAAACATCAGGTAGGGCCACACGTGAGGGATCACATCAACACAGTTGTGAGAGAAGAGAATGTCCCCCTAATGGAGAGGTACAAGAATGTTTACATTCATGCAAAAGGCAAATGTCCCACAGAGAGACAGCGGTCATTGATGGCAAACAGTCGAGCTGGACAAGTATCAAGGAAACAACACGCAAACCGAGGCCTCCTGTGCGAACCACTGATATTGCGGCTACAGCAAATCGCTTATTACCATCACGTATCATCCAAGATGTTGCTGGAAATATTAGATTAGATAAACTGTCCAATTGAATCAAGACGAACGCAAATCTGTGTTGGTGAAATTGTGCGAGGTGTCGAGACACCGTCGTGAATAATTCCTTTGAACTGCTCACCCGTCTGTAATAATATATACATATAAAATAATCCGATTGATAAAAGTGTTCCGGGCAGGTGACACTGCAAAACGTCCCCTCTCAGGGAGTCTTCCGTCCAGCTCCTGTGGACCGCCGAGATGAGCCATGTGGAACCGACTAGGTGTGAAAATGGCCTCAAATGCGGCCGCGTTCAGAGATACGCCAAACGCTGGGAGCGACGGGGGGAACGGAGCGCACGCCGCCGCCGCCGCCCCACGTCTAGAACACAGAGCCAGAGGCAGAAGCATGAGGATTTAGAAATGTCAAATGACGACGAGGGCTGTGTGACTTTTTCCTCATTTTTCCACGACCAAGTGAGTAAAGGCTTTGGGTGTTTCTGCAGGAAAAAAAAATAAAACGGAGGATGGTGGGGCGGAAAAAGGAGTTATGGAAGACATGTAAGCTTGTTGAACTCGCCGCCAGTTTTTTCCCCTCTCTTTCTCTCGTTGGGAAAGGTCACAACAGTGTCGTCCTCCCTGGCAGTGTCGGCCATGGTACGGGATTGGCCGGCGCCTCAAAGGGAGGGATTACCACCGAGCCGGAAGCTAAAAGTAACCCAGCGCTGACGGCCCAGTTCACAGCCAAATGACAAATTACAGCTGGTGTGGTTAGGTCTTTTGGGCCAGGGGACAGTGTGTGTGAGTGTGTGTGTGTGTGTGTGTGTGCTGTAGCAGTGAGATGAAGGCTCCTGGAGGCAGGCTGGGATCTTACTCCATTATACAGACGAGTGCCTCTATTCTCTCCCCGTCTCCACTTCGCACACACATTCACTCAGACACACACTTCCAGAGTTGAAGTCCGCCCTCTGCCTCCTCTGACTCCTGGACAAAGACATCAAGACACACACACACACACACACACACACACACACACACACACACACACACACACAACTCTAATCTCTGACTTGCAAGCAAGCGTGCCCTTCAAAGTGAAAGGAACTGGAGCAGATGAGACAAAGACGGACGGAGCGGCGGTGGCGACGATACAAGCAGCTGCAGGAGACACAGAGGTAACTCAACCCGCCGCTCGTTCCCGCTGAGCCACACAGGTCGACCTTGGCTCTGCATATCTACCTCGAAATACAAAGCCGCGAAAGCCAGACAGTATTTTCAATACGAATGTACAGTATAGCGCAGGGGGGGGGAAAAAGCCACCAGTGAGGCAGACCGAGAGAGGAACAACATCGAGGGAGGTTTTGTTTTTTGTGACCTTTCTAGAACACAAAGGCGGGCCGAGGCAACCGCCGCTAATTGTCCCAGCACTAATCGTGTCTACTGGCCTGTTGCCGTACACTCCGGCTCATTGACCGCCGATGTGTCGGTCGAGTAACCGCGACCAGGTTCATGCCCCGGTCAGCGCTCGCTTCAGCTTTCGAGGTCCTCGGGGGTCCCTCCGCCGATGTCTGTCCGGGGGGACGCCTGAGAGAGCAGCCGCTAAGACAAACTGCTGAAAGACCACAATGCCAGATGCACTCACCGAGTCATTCCTGGACTTTGTGATTTCGAAAAAAACAAGCACAGTCGCTTTGTTTTTTTTATAAATCTCCATGTCCGGTAACTATACTTTCTGGGGGTCACTAGGGAGCGAAATAGATTAACGAGGCACAAATATGCTCCTCGTTTGTGCAGCACTTTGCAAGATAAAGTGCTTTTACTCGCAAAAAGGAGGAATGTATTTGAAAGTGCAAAAATTTAGGATAAGTGCCAGACAGAGTAAACTGTACTTTTTTGTTCTACATGAATGCATAGACAAAGAAACAGTCTGACCACAAAAATAAAATTAAAATTTAACTGCACTTGGTTCAAAGGTACTTCTCAAACCCACTGTTCCTAAAATACAAAAATATGCAGCGCACACAACAGTCCACAAAAATACAGTCGCTTTGAAATAAAAATGATTTGAACATTATAATGGCTGTACTGCTTTCTCCAGCTTCCCAGTTGACATTGTTTGAACTATACAAATTATAATTAATAAATATCGGCAGAGAGCTGATACGGAGCTGCTATGTGGGTCTTGGCTCTGGAAATAAGAGGCTCGGCACTGCGGGGACTGCCGAGGAAGATGGGAGAACTGAACGGACTTAATTGTGAATGCAAAAAATTATGAAAGCGGTTGTGTGAAGTGCAAACTGCAATTGCCGCGTGAGGAGGGGCGTGCACGTCAGTTTGACGATTTCGTAAGGTTGCAATTTTTCTCCGGGAGCGGCCCCTTCGATCCTGATGTTGGAGGGCCGATTGTCAACTGTTGGACAAGAAGGCAGTAAAATCAAGCACTACACAAGTAAAGCAGGATTCACACATGCGTGTTGGGGGCTTCAACAGATATGCATTCACTTTGAAAGGGGTGCTATAAGGCGCTGCCTTACATTCGAACTGCATCGTGGTTCCATTGCTCTGCTTGCACTGCACATGAAAGAATTTAACTAGAACTCAACTTTTCCAGCAGCAGTAGAGGCAGCAGCCAATCAAATCGTGCTTAACACACACCCTCCCGTTAGCCTGGGACCCAGACGAATTCTGGGAGCCCATTTTAATTTGCTCTGCCACACTCGATCTGGACCCCCCCCCCCCCCCCCCACCCCCAATTGGAAAGTGATTTCCCTCCAATCACAACCGATTATCTGACAATGGGCGGGGTTTATACCGTGACACGGAGAGAAGCGACTTTGGTGAACAGCCAACATGGCTGCCGCTGATGAACGAGCATTTGACTAAAAGTACCCGATATTTCCAAATTTGTCCCTCAAAAATGGTGACGTCAAATGTTAAAATTAGCCCGGAGAAAGGAAGCGGAGGCAGCCGGCGAACCTGGTCTGTGTTCGACTGGTTGTGGAATTTATTTCCCCATGTACGTCCCCTTTAGCATTGCATGGACAGCTAGCAGTGCACGTTGGCCACGAAAGCCGGACATGTTGTGTTAAAGTCACACGTACACATTATCAAAGACACGTCACGTTTTAAAGTATATAAGATAATCGGCCATGCCTATTATTTCGTTTAACATTGTTTGCAGCCCAAAAATCCTCTGAAATGGGGCTGGAAACCATCCGCTCTCTCTCTCCCTCGTTGAGGAATTCGGAGACTACGAATATTCATTATATGCAAATAACACAGGCCCCGCCCACCACAGCTGCTCGCGCTAGGTTGACCGGTGGAAGAATGTGCGCAACGTTTCCGGTTACATTTTGCCTCACATTCGCATATTCGACAGCGATTGGTTTTTCTGCATTCCTGACGTACCAAATCTAGCTTTGCCCAGGATTCGTTTGAATTTGTGACACCGAAATCTCCTACTCCAGGAGAGGAGTGTGAAAACACCCCAACTGGACAACATTTCCTCGGATACAAGTCCCTGGTGTCAATGTCGGGACATTTTAGAGGACAGAAACTGGAGAAAAACACTTTTTGGAGCGGAGCGGGACTTAATGGGGGTTGAATGTGTTGAATCAAATAACCTCACATACAATGTTCCATCATAAGAAACAAGAAGTGCAGGCCGGTGGACGATCAGTGGGTCCGTGTGCACTTGTTGTCCCAGCAGGCAAAACTGGATATTATTCCCCACGCACGACAGTTTCTGTGGTGCTGCACACATCCTCCTGTCAGACTAGTTTATCTAAAGCTCAACATTTGCCTGGGGAGTGGCGGACACAAGTTTCCCCACACCTTGTGTGTGTGTGTGTGTGTGTGTGTGTGTAATGTCTATAAATGAGGCCACAGGAGGCTGTTGAATGAGACAGGTGGTTTTGTTTCTGCGGCGGCATTACGAGTGGGACGCCACGGGCCACGGGTTTTAGTCTGCCTCGTCATTGCCGGTTGCTCAGCACGGTGACTCGCCGGAGAGCGCCAGAGCCAGCAGACATCACTGACTCATCCTTCACCTCTCTCTCTCCCTCTCTCTCTCTCTCTCTCCCTCCATTTCTCTCACATTCTTCTCCATGTCACTTTGTCCACAGAGGGCAAAGGGCCACAACTCCTCCAGGCACACACTCAGTTTGAACTCGGATACAAAGCGCCGGGCTCACGCGCACAATATGACACACGCATACATTTGCATACGATATGACTGGATACATTTGAGGGTATGTATTCTTTTTACGCACCCCTTTTTTTTCTTTCATCCCCAGTCTTGGTTGGTAAAGTGAGGGGAGGCGGGTAAATATTGATGCACATTCTGTTCCCTTTTCAGCCCTCAGTCCATCTGGATCCCCGGTAGCCTCTGGAGAGCAAACAACCTGGAAGAAACCTCCTCCCCCCTCCCCCTCCCTCCCTCCCTCCCTCCGTCCGTCCGTCCGTCCGTCCATCCGCCGCCAGACCTGCCTGTCCGCTTGCTCCATTCTCTTTGTCTTCGCGTTCTGTCACTCTTGTCCCTGCACCTAGTTAAGTTTTCACCGTCCTCTCCGCTCCCCTCCTGGTCGTCGTCCCCCCCCCCCTTTGCAACCCTCCAAGAGGAGCTTTGCTCGCATTTCATGTGTGTGTTCCCAGGCTCGGCAGATGAATTATAGATGAACATCCATGAAGCAGAATACGAGAGATTCTCTCGCTGCTGTTGCGCACACACGCGCCAAAAATCCACTGCCCTGAGCAGAGGAGATGTTATGATACGGTCATTTAACAAATGCTTTTATCTTAAGTGAACAGTAATACGTGGCGTATTTTTAGCCTACACCCCGGGGGGCTTTTGCCAATTGTTGGGATTCAAGAAGCAAATGCATTTCGCTTCGCAGCCAGCTGCGTTGTCGCACTGTCTGTGCTCAGCCCAAGACCAAATGTAGGGCACAGAAAACAGAGCCAGAGGAAATGATGTCCTATTCCCTGTTATCATCTGTTGGGACATAAATATCTGAGCATGTCCAAAGCGCAAAAAACACCCTCGCTGAAAGTGAATAGTAAAACGCAGTGCCTCCTGTCACAGCTCCCTCATCGCCTAGCCCCCTTTTCCGCGGCAACTTTCTTTCTGAAATCTTCTGCTGCTTCTTCTCCTTCTTCCGTCTCTTTTATTAAACAGAATCAGTTTTTCTTGTCAGAGTCCTCTCCCCCGCTCCATCACTTTTTAATAACCCTCCTCTCTTTAATGAGTTCTGTTATGTACACAGGGGGCAGCGGCGAGGGGCCAATTTGTGAATTCACATCAGATCAGATCAGAGAAAGCAAGGGGAAAACACACACACACACACACACACACACACACACACACACACGAGAGTTCCTGCATATCACCTCCTCTTCTCGGCTGCACTCACTAGAGAGATCCCTGCATCTCATTTAGGCGGCCTGGGGAATAGCGGTTGCTCCCCGAGCCGCCATTTTGGAAGCAGTCTCTGGAACGGCGAGGCCACCGGAGAGAGAGAGCTCCTTAGAGGGTGGAGGGGAGAGCGCAACGGGTGGGGTGATACAGAAGATTGCCGATGTGTACCCACATGTGGTTAGTTAACTTTATACTTTGAGATAGGCCCAATGAAGCCCTCCTGTTCCTTCTCGCTGGAGGAGTTGCAGGAGACGTGAGGGATTTTGGTAATCGGATGCGAGTTGCAAAAGTTTTCAACTTTCACACCTGGATTTTGTTCCTCTCTCCCCCGTCGTCCGTAGAAGCAGACCAGACTGGCGCCCCCCACACAAACAACAAGATGTCATTACCTCGCAGAAATACGTTTGCCCGGGAGCCACTGCACGTGTTGTTCTGTAGGGCTAACGTGGGGGGTGGGGGTTCATCGGACAGGAAAACTTGCACATTTGCAACATGGGCATGGTGGTTCATTACCCTCAGCCTCTTTTATTATCGTCTCATTTTATTTCAAACAAGGACAAGGAGAAAAAAAGACAACAGCGATGCTTTTTTTTTTAACAGAAACTCTTTTTTAAAAAGGTATCAGATTTTCTCGAAAAACACCAATAGTTCCCAAACCACCATTAATATGCCGCTGGAAGAAACTTCCACTCTTCTAGTGTCAGGCTTACAACAAGATTTTGAGAACTGGCCGAAGGGATTTTTCTTGACATTCAGCGACAGGAGCATCAGTTCAGATCAGGTATTAATGTTCGGCGACGATCGTGGCTTCCAGTTTATCCCAGAAGCGATGAGGTCGGGGCTCTGTGCGGGCCCACGGGACAACCTTTTCTCTATGGACCTGGGGAGGATGTGATGCTGAAACAGCAATAGGCCAACATTATTGCCAGAACACCAATATTAGACAATTCTGCAAATCCTCCAATTTAGTCCAATAACATTTATTTTTTTCCCGCCCGATACAAAGGACTCAGGCTGGACTCAAATCAGGGACCCGGTAGTCCATTGTCTGCACCTTAATCCGCTAGGCCACCAGGCCGACCCACAGCCCCAATTGGATGGGATTAACATTACATGGAGGGGTGGGGAACCAAATATTCACTGTACATTTCAACAATTTAACTTATTCAACCGTTGTGAAATTACAGCATGTGGTCCGTCTGTTTTGCAGAACTATAGCCTAAAGGGAATACACGTTGAGCTTTTAAAGTTTTTTGTCTTTAATTTGCTTTCATTTCAAAAAGTAAAACTTTCCACCGAGCTGAGGAGGAACTCCGGGGAACCCCTTTATAATCAGGGACGTCACTCTACACGGGTTTCAATTACGGGAGGACCAGCGAGTCCACTAAAAAAAACAGTAGGATACAGCAGCTGTAACTATTATGCATTCTGCATGCAATGTTAAAATCACACTGACTCCCATAGAGAAATAAATCCAAGAGAAAGTCACACAACATTGACAGCTGTTGTTAACAGGGCTCATATACCTTTTCCAAAATCAAATTCAAGCACTTTTCAAGCCTTTTCAAGGTCAATTTCCAGCACCTTACATCTGTGATAAATTACATATTTCTACGAATACATATGTTTAAAGAGATGGTATTATGCTATAAATAACCCAAATCCTGTTTAGTAATAACAGAAGGATAAGAAATTAAAGGGCACATACGTTATATGGCTTAAAATCCGCATGTGTTTGTTGTGAAAACCAATCAGATACAATTTAAGCAGTTTGAAGCACTTTATCCAGAATTCAAGCACTTTTCAAACCTTGAAAACACAACTTTAAAATGCAAGCATTTTCGAGGATTTCAAGCAGCCGTACGAACCCTGTGTTAAGGTTTTGGAAAAATCAAGGTCACGTCAAACCAACCATGGTTAAAGTAGGGTTCGCGTTTGGCAGTTTAAGGGGCAGTCAGCGATTTTGGATTAATCCTGTATCTCTCTGTCGTGGTTGTGATTTTACCTGCTCTGGCCGGGGCGCGAACCCGAGTAGACCGGAGACCGATACACTAACCACTAGGCCAAAACAGCGGAGTTGCAGCGCCACCCGCTAGCACGTCTCTAAAGGTGTCAACCCGTGAGTTCCGCAACTTTTGTTTTTGTTTTTCAATTTTTCAGAGCCATGGGCTGAGCCGAAAACCCACATTTTTTCGGGGCCGCGCACACAGAACCAACAGCAAGCGACCCCTGAGGAAATATTGGCTAAGTATGAGCAGTCCAGAGAGGAAGTCTGCATATTTCTTTTCATTATTTTTATATGAATCTGCCCAATTCTCACGTTTAGCAGTTAATTGTATGTAACTACAAGGTAACACAGAAGTCTCTGCTGACAGAGGCGGGATGACAGCAGTCCATATTGAGATAGGCTTCCAACGTGCGTTGAGTAGATACCCTGAAAAGGTTATTTCTTGATGCCTCATTAAATAAAGACATATCTACTTCCTGCTGTTGGGAATGCAAAACCATGAGGTGCAGAACTTTCAAGCAGGGACATTATTACTTTGTATACTATATAGGGATGATAGGCTGCACTAAAATATCATTGTCTACTGTAGCAGGATTCCCTTAACTGTACTTGGGGGTCACAGTTCTAACCATAAAAAAGGCTCTAGACTAAAAGCACCAAAAAAATCATGTATATAAAAAAGCATGTCCACATACTTTTGGTCAAGTTGTGCAATGAATTCACTTTTGCATCACTCACACAAGATATGGCATTTCATGAAAGTTTTAAATTTAGAACACAATAGTCAGGATCCTATTGGTCCAATTGATAATCTAAAAGGTATGATGAATGGTCTTTTATCACAGTGGAGCCCGTGTAAACGCAACAAAAGCAGATCCAGAGATACGCCGACATGAGCTAAACAAGCAGAAATTAATGCAGGGTAGACCGGTGCCAGAGATTCTTTCCAAAACGCGGAGCGCTGCAGAAAATACTGTGGACAATCAATGTGGTGTAATAACTACAGGAAAAAGCTGGTTGATTTAAAGTATCTGCAGTACTTTGACATTGGATTTACAGATTTTACTATTATGTTGCACTTTAATATTCATAAATTACTTATATTTTACTGCATTTTAGGATCTTTTTCCAATTTACATTTCTCGCAAGGTCTTCCACTTCCCAGCACCATGGGAGCCGGTGGGGATTCAGCATCTTGTCAAGGACACTCGAACGGGGCGAATGTTTGCAGTCAAACGCGTTTAATCCGGTGGCATGAGTTCAGAGGACGGCCCACGCACCACTCCACTCAATTATGAGAGGCTCGATGCTTTGTTCCCGAAATGGTGGGTTTTCTGTGTACTCGACAATGTCTGAGTGCAAACAAACTCGGAAAGGCCCAGGAATAACGCCAGACACTAAACTTTGGAGTAAAAAATGACCTGCTTCCACTTATACATCACTTATACATCTTTTGTCTGTGTGGAACTTGGCTGCACGGAGATGCCATACAGCACTTAAGAGTAAAAGAACTTGAAGCAGATTATATTCAATTGCCTCATTTATCATCCATTCCCAGGGCTGAATTTGGGAAGTCTTAAAACCTTAACAGCGTAATGTGGCCCCTTTGGCGATGTGTGCTCTTCATCTATGGTTAAAGGTAAACACAGATTTTTTTATTTTTTTTTCCAGCTGCTGATCTGAAATGCTATCCACCAAATTGTTTCATTTTTTTCAACCAGAATAATAATCCTATAATGTAATATTTTTTGTGGATCCCTAGGGAGATTCTCTTGCTCTCCCGCTCTTGGAGATCAGAGGTCAAGGGCCAGTTATAGAGGAGCATCGCCGGATCTGGCAGGGAATCTTTGAATTGCTCAAGGACGCTTGAGTAGTCCTTGAGCATGTGTGCATGGGGCAGTAGTGAGTGAAACACTGCATTTAAGAGCTTGGATGGTTGCTTCTTGTTCAGCTAACCAAATTACATACAGAAATAACCTAACACACAAAAGACCAGTGGAATTTAATACTACTTTATTTGTCACGTGACGTTAAATCATATAAAACCCAGTTTCTGACTTGCTCATCCACTGCACTGTGCACCAATGTGTGCGAGCCAGTCCCGGATGTGTTACATCCAAGAGGCTACACCCCCACACATCTACGTTTTAGATTTAAAAACGCATCACACGCATGCTTACACGTACGCCTGCCGTCTACGCCACTGGCTCCGTTTCAGTTTGGGGGCTCCGTTGTATTCTGGAAGGGCAAAAACAGGGACGTTTGTATATGCATTCGCCCCCCGATTGGTTCTTGTCAGTCACGACTCGATTACCAGCAGAGAATGCAAAATGCTGCTAAACCTGTCTGTTCCACCATGCCGTCAGTCCGAGAAAAGAAATCCATGCTGTCACTTCATAGTGTTTTCTTTGCCTAAGCAACCGAGGGCAGAGTAGACAATGTCCTTTTAGTGGGGCTCATGTGATATGTATTTTCAGGTTTGTTAGTATGGAAGGATATGGTTTCAGATACAGAGCTGAAACTCTTGTCTGGATGGAATTTATTATTTTTTTTTTAACAGCATTTTGGATGTAACCAAAGTGTAGGCTAATTTAAGCAGCTCTGTCCTTCTAGATTTGTGGAAGTTGACAATCTGACATCCCTGCTACCCGACAGTGTTATGTATAGAAGTCTCTCCTGCTGTAACGCTGAGATTTACCAACAAGTACTTGTGTGAACGGCTGGGTTTGCAGTATCTTGCTTGTTAATAGTCAAAATGTGGCCATGATGCACATTTGTTCCATTTTCACATTTAATCCGTTTCATATTGTAACATCCATGTCGACTTTTTAAGTCTGATCCCCCAAGTCTCAGTCAACGATGGCTCTTCCAACATGATGGTGAACCGTATTCACACCAATGACAGATTGATCCATTGGCCGAGCTCGCTCCTGAACTAAGCTGCTAAACGAGGCACCGGGGGCCGCGACGTGTCCGTCTAACAGGCTGGTCGGAAACTGACTAAGAAATAGAAACGGGTGGAGGAGTGATGGAGAGACAGTCTGCTCCGACCAGATGGTGCCATCTGTTGCGGGGAGACTGTCGTGGGGTGGTCCTGGGCTGCTCCCTGCCTGGTCGCGTTTATCTGGTTTGGGCTCTACAGGGGTTCCAGACTGTCTGAAATCAAAGGCATTTCGGCAACTCTTTTCTTGCTGTAGTTGTTTACTCACATTAGCTGGCAGCCTGGCCGAGGTGTCAGGGTTTCTTGTCTCCCAATTGGGCTATGAGAAGTAGCTCTCAAAGCTGTGAAGTTGGTGATTACCGAGCATTTTGGACTTCATGTAGAGTGGTGGGCAAACAAGTGCCTGAAAGGGCCAAGAGTCTGCAGCTTGTTCTTTGTGTAGACAGAACAAGGTGATTCCACTGATTAATTCTCCATCTCTGGCCGGGACAGCTGCCAGAACCGCCGGTGGGAATTAAAAAACTCATGGCTGGACACTGCTGCTGCAGAGCGGAGTCGGGGAGTTTTGAGAGAGTGGACTGAAGCAGGAGGCCAAGGAGATGATGTAGCACCCTGGCACGGCCCCCACTGGCCCAGGAAAGAATGGAGGAAGTGAGTAGTGAGATGACACATGGGCCTACGTCGTGCCAGTTACGTGGTGATTGAGGGGCCATGGTGATGGCTCTCAGTATCTCATTCTCCCTCTCAGGGCTGTCAAACCAGGTGCCAAGGCCACATGTGTGTGAAAGGTTTTCTGTGACCAAAGCCAAGAAGGAATCAGTCAAGTCACGTCTGAATTTTTATTGAGACACTAATAGGCAACCGAACTGCACCAGTGCCTCATATGTCTCTTACATTTTCATTCTGGATCCAACGTTCTAATCTAACCTCATCTAATGTAATCTAGTCAATAAAAACAAACAACCATAATGAGTTTTAATCTCATTTTTGCGTTATTACTAAATACCTAATGATCCCCCTTTAGTAAGGAGTAGTAGTAATCACTTGATCTTGTAGTGTCATGAACCGCATATCAATATTATGACTCAAAATCAACGTGCCTAATTAACTAATGAGAAAGCCTTTCTGGTTAAACAACCATATCTCATCGTGAAAACAAACTATAGGGTTATTTACAGTGGCCCTGAAGTGCAAATCACAACGCTGAAAGAGAAAACACTACGCCGAAAGAGAAAACACTACGCCGAAAGAAAAAACACTACGCCGAAAGATTAAAACTGAACGGCGAAAGAAAAAACTGAATGCCGAAAGAAAAAATCTAGGCCGAAAGAGATAACACTATTCCGAAAGAAAAAACACTAGGCCGAAAGAGAAAACACTACGCCGAAAGAGAAAACACTACGCCAAAAGAATAAAACAGTACGCCAAAAGAATATAACACTACGCCGAAAGAAAAAAACTAGGCCGAAAGAGAAAACACTACGCCGAAAGAGTAAACCTATAACCTATTATTTGGCATAATCTTACTCTTATTAACAAATTTGAAGTCATTAAAATCTATTTAATTATATTACATGTCACTTTGTTGCCATAATTTTTTTGAGTAACCATTGGTCACAATTTTTACGGTGCATAATTGTGGCTTGATAAGCCTGCTTAGTCTGTATGCTCATGTCTCAGGGTACACGGTATTGCTGCCATTGTGCCATTTTCTGTTCCATGGTCTGTTCGTAGTCTCATTGGGATCACACCAACACTCTTGACACAATTAATGTAATTGTGGGCGATGACTGATGGGTTGTTGTTGGTAGCCCCACACACAAGCCACATTATCCTCCTTGAAAAGCCATCAATACATCCTGAGAGGGCCAAGCCAAAAGGTTTCAGTTTGTCATATCCATCTACATGCCATATATAGTTTGGACCCAGTAAGCCTACTCATGTTTTCACCAGAGACCACAGTCGTGGTGCTAAAAAGTGACCGTCTGCCAGAAAGTGATTTCTGTCCTTTTTGTCAGGTAATATCCTGTTTTTTATGGCTTGTATGGCAAATTTTTATTATACTCTAGGAGAGTAGGTAAAATAATGCAGTCATAAGAATAATTTCAATAATGCCTTTATTGTACACATAACCCCTTACCATATATAGTGTTAATTAAAGTAATAATTGTTAATTATTGTAGTGATATTACACATACAAATACATACAAACCTTAAAAACAATAGGATCATATTACCTGCGAGCAAACCATAACTGATTACGATATAAACGGCAAACACCACAACTGGGATTATTCAGTTAGAAGAAACATTAAAGTTTCACAAAGACATATCTTTGATATTACTACGGACATAAACTTGTGTATATGTGCCCGTTATGAGAGTTTGATCCAGATAATATCAGTTTCTGACGGACGATCACTCTTAGGCACCGCATCCGCAACATGTGGCACCTCTATAGCAGATTGTGACCCCTTTTGAAATTAAAAATGTAGTCTTTACTAATCCAGTTTAATTATTGATGAGCAAAATTGTTATGTTAATATTAATGCGTGAACACAGGTTATAATATAATTGAGCAAACATAATTTCAGCGACATGACGGCTAATAAATGAATAAAAAATACAATTCTGAAAAAAGATTTTCCATATTGTCTTGTCGTGTTTTTATTTAAAATGTTTTCAACTTTCGTGCGCCCGGCGGCTGTGACGTCTCCGCAGCGCCAGACTGTTTTGTAGATTTGACGAACATTATCACCTGTCCCTGGACAATGCAACAACCATTCCCCTACAACACATAGCATTCAGAACATGATTCCTCTCATGAAAGGTGCAATTAGCGGTCATTTACTATTCAAAAGCATCTTTGTCTAAACAACAGGCCCCACGGACTATGCAAATATGAGTTTTGAAGGCCATAAACAGAACTTCTGGGGTAGACAAGTAGCGTCCAGGGTTTGAATACCAGTGTAAAGCAACGCATCTGCAATGTTTTGAAGCTTGGAGTAGCAAATCTGATCACACTGGGTAATCTTATCATGTGTTGTGCAGGGTCCTCCCACTGAGTAAGGAGTGAACACAGATGTGGATCAAAGGGGATGTGCAGCACCAGCAGGTCTGGTCTGTCCACTGTACGCTGTGACAAACACAAAAGTATAGCCAAAGTCACACAGAAGGAGAGTGACAATGTTCTATTGCTTACGTAAGCAATCTTGTTAAAATACAGCAAAAAAAACAACATTTTTGTAAAAACTTAAGCAACAGCATACATCAGCATCTGGAATAAGAAGTTTACTATGACGCTCTGGGTTGGTTGTATTTATCTTTTAAAGAAGATAAGACAGAGATTTTAAGTTTTTCATTTGTAATCTGTTTGGTGTCGGTGAAAATGTATTCCAAGGTGGTTTCACCCTGAAACCTGCATGCTAAGACTGCTGGCTCTTTACATCAATCTTATTTGAAATGAAGATTAATGCAACACACACAAGCAATACGGTGGAAAAAAAAAAGGCAGCAGACTAGATTTCCGACAAGGTGGGGCTGCCAAATGCAAGAATGAAGATGGGGGAGGAGGAAGCTCTGGGTTGAGGGAACAAGCGAGGGCCTGGACCGACATGAGACGGGATGAATCTCGGAGCCAGTCGAGTTTTTGTTTTACAACACTGACGACATGAACATTTTGTGAAGATGTCACGGTTGGCCGAGGGTTTTTGGGCACGGTAAGTGCTGAATGGACAATAAGGAATGGCTTAAATACGAGTAGCAACACACTACTACTGTGTTTGCTGAATAACTCATAATTTAGTTTTTTAGTGAGCTTCCCATTGACTCCCACCAACCCAAGGGCAAATGTTGGTGATTTGGTTCATCCAGCAGAACAATGAAAAAAACTGCACAGACACTTAAAGGGGCGAATATTATTATTGTACGGTCCGCTAGCTGTTGGTTCTGTGTGCGCGCCGCAAAACAAAATCTGTGTTTCTCGGCTCAGCACTGGCTCTGTAAATCCAAAAACAAAAAATGGTGCGGACCACACCACACAACACACATGACTCGTCGACACCTTAAGAGCGCGTCGGTCTCCCACACCCGAGGTCGCTGGTTCGCGGCCCGGCCAGAGCATTAACCTCACATCAACAACGAGAGACAAGCTTTCTCCAAAATCGCTTACTGCCCCTTTAAGAAAAGACAGACATTTATACCGGATGGATGGGGGGGATATCAAAAGTCAAGCCATATAAACTTAAGTCAGTGAATAAATACAATAAGCTTCTGTTTGCTGATGAGGGTCAAAAGTAAAATGATTTTGAAATATATCCAATATTTTCAAAGATATTCTCTTCAAACTCGACTGCATGGCTGTTTTTCTGGTATTCTTCCTTTCCATACCTTCTGTAACTCTAACCGGTCAGTCCGGTGATCCGTTGTCCCCTCCACGATAAGGACGTTACTTTGCTTCTCCACTATATCTGCGCGGAGGACGTTTTTTCCAACTGTCTGGGCTGCAGCCCAACACCAGCATGCAGGGGCAGTTGGGAAGCTGACTCCACCAGGCCACCTCGCCCCGGATTCCCTTCACCAACCACCACCTCCCCTCTCTCCCTCCCTGCCGCCTTTTGGTATTGGGCTCACGTTCCCCTCCATTGACAGGCAAGACTTCTTCCGAGGGCGGATTAAAAGGCTTCCAAACCGATCCTGATAGGAGGTGTCTGGCAGCTGATGATGCCGGGTGAAATGTCACAGCACTGAGGAGCGGAGAGGAGACGTGGAGAGGGGAGGGGAATACTTCTGATTGGCTTTGACTGTGTGTGCAGGTGTGTGTAGCCTTTTGTGCGATTGCAAAGGGCATTCTGCACCGACCAAAGATGAAGGGATAACTTGTTCGTCTCCCTTCACGATGGCTAATTGGAGTGATGCAATCGACTGAAAGGAAGCCTCCTCAAATTCACAAACAACATGCCCCATATCATCAAATCCACATCAGTGTACTGTACCGAGATGCACGCACGCACGCACGCACGCACACGCACACGCACACGCACACACACACACAGAGAGGCTGCATCACAAATGAAACATGTGCCTTAATCCAATTCTTCAAGAGAAAACTCCACCTCACTGTCAATTGCCAGATCACCAGCTGGCTCATTTCATCATCACACTGGAGTGTTCTTTGTCAAGGCTGAGAGAGTCATGAGGGGTGTGTGTGTGTGTGTGCGCGTGTGTGTGTGTGTGTGGCGGTGCCCTAATGGCAGATGAGTGACCAAGTCGGAAAAGGTCACCAACACTACAGGGCTGATGTGGCGAGGCGTCCTCCACTCACCAACTAATTAAATGTCAGTGAGTCAGGTTGGATAGGGAGGGGTGGGGTGGGGGGGGGTGGGGGGGCACTGGAGAGAGTGGCAGATAGGTGGACAGGGAACAGACCTTGTTGTAAATGTCATGCGTTACATAAGGTTTCGACTCTCTGGCAGCTGAGAGTTCGCTGCCGGGAGGAGGAGACACATATTTGTGCGGACGGCGTGTCCGACGCGATGGAGGTTTATGGAAGTGGCGACCTGGATGACGAGTGCCATTTTTATTTCCCGTCGCCATGTTGGTCACTATGCTAATCGTGGTGCCGCTTGCCACATTTGCATGTGTGGGCGGCTCTTTGTGGCTTCTTTTCCTACAATTTATTCCTGACAATTTCTGCAAGAAATACAAGAGGACCTGGAGGAGAAGACCTGTCGGAAACGCTGCGATAGTTTGGAGCAGCCGAAATGAAAATGTCACAAATTACATCTTTGGACTTTTTGCCCATTCTCCAACGTGAGTGACAGTTAAGCATTTCGTCAGTATTGACTACTGTGATGGTCCTCCGATGGCTAATTGTCCTGTTCCGTTTTCTTCTGTTCCTCCCTCTGCTCATTGTCTACAGAGTCACAACAAGTAGCGCTCAATCAGGATCCGTGTCAATAACGGAAAACTTTGACAAGGATATGGATTGAGCACTGAGACAGTCCCGTGTAATTCAAATGATTTTTAACTTTGCGTTTTGTTGACTCATTATTTGGGGCTCTACAAACAATAAATATTATATTTCCTAAGTTAAAAACCCAAAATGCAGAAAAGTCTTCAAGTTATAACTAGAGTGGCAACAGTTAATCGATTCATGGATTAGTAATCGACTACTAAATGAATCGCCAAACTATTCGATAACCGATTATTCGGTTCAAGTTCTAGTTTTTATGGAAAAAAGTTCTCTAATTTCAGCTTCTTAAATGTGAATATTTTGTGGTTTCTTTGCTCCTCTGACAGTAAACTAGATATCTAATAAATAAAACATCATCTTGGGGGTTTTGGCAAACATGATCAACATTTTTCACCATATTATGATATTTTATGGCCCAAACAACTAATCGATTAATCAAGAATATAATCAACAGATTAATCGATTATGAAAATAATCGTTAGTTGCAGCCCTAGTCATAACTGTCTATTTTGCCAATAAGGCTGGTCCCTTAATATATATACATATATATATATATAGATATAGATCTATATCTATATCTATATCTATACATATGTATAGATAGATATACATATACATACATATATATATATATAGATAGATAGATATACATATATATATTGGATCCAGTACGCCTCAAAGACAGTATGGAAATGCTGTAAGCATGTGGCAATGCAAGACCACATTCACATTAATAATTCACAAACCAGAAAAGTGTGAACGTGACAAGACTGTAGGTAGTGTGAATTCTGGGTCATTGATGGGTTGAGGCTTTTGTGGACAGTTTTGTTTGTGGGGAAAATGGATATGCAGAGGAATTGTGGTGCGACGCGACTGACATGATACCTTGCTCCGTTTTGGACTCCCCATCCTCATTGCTCAGATGGTTGGATATTGGTCAGCGGCACAAATTCCCGTGTTCACCACAAACAAAAGAAATCGACTGATGGTAGAAAAATGATTCATTTTGACCCACAATTTTCTTTCCTCGATCCCAATGACACTCCCCGAGGGACTTCATAGTCACATGGTATGGGGATTACTTTTAGCTCTGACAGGTGATGGTTGATGTGACACTGCTGCACCAGTACTGCGGTTGCTTTATATTTCTCACTGGCATGGCACCAACTGTTCGCCGTATAGACACGAGGACAATTTTTGGGATGTTCCTGTACATAAGTTGACCACTGGACCAGTCGCTCAACAACTTTTCTTTTAACCAACCTAGAGAGGGTCTCCGTGGGTTTGGGCTCGCTGCGGCTGAGCTCCTTTATTTTAGAAAGGAGAACATTAGTTAAGGACCTGTTGGTAGACACAAAACTAACAGCACAGTTGTTCAGCACACACGCAGTGTGTGTGCGCGTGTGTGTGTGTGTGTGTGTGTGGGTGTGTGCATGCGTCCGTCTTAAGAGAGAAGGGTCCTTACGCTTTTCCTCAGGGAAGATGTTGGAAGCGTCTCCTCTCGCCCTAAAAAGCTGTTGAATAATTCACCATGCCCCAGTTTCTGCCCATTAGGTTGACACACTGCAGGAACTCTCACACCCGGAGTAGTTGACAGCTTTCTCTCTCTCTCTCTCTCTCTCACACGCACGCGCACACACAGTATTAAACCACTTCAGCTCTTCTCTTTCTCCAGTTGTACGTAACGTCTGCGGATTCTGTCACATGATTGCCTGTTCCCTCTTCTCCTGTGGTCCACTTTCCTCTTCAAGTTCTCTTGCATTTTTCTCATTCCGCCTCCACTTCCATCGTCTCTCATTTCGATTCTCACTCTCTTGTCCCGTCTCCTCACCTGCCAAATTTTTCGCTCACAGGTTTTTCTACAATATATGTGCTACTGTCACCTCCATGTCCTCGTTTCGGGGGGATTGTTGCCCAGGCCTCGCTCTCGGCAGAATTCAACAGCTGTGCTAATGCATTTAAATTTAAACCTGACTCCTGGGGGCAAGCTGCAAACGCAACACAAACATCCCGTCAAGAGTCGATATGGCAACCTTGTCAGCAAACTTTTGGATCTTTTTGAAGTATGTCTGAGGCTGACAACAGGATAGGAATGAGGTCGTTCATTGGTTCACCGATTGCGCACACGTCTCTTAGAATTCCAGAGATGGCCGCCAATGACATATTGGGTCAGGATTAGGGTTCATTGTCGTTGCAGACGACAGATGTCACACAATTTTTTTTAGGACCAATCAAAATGAAGAATATCTCTGTTTCAAAAACGACATCTTTATAAAACGTCAACATAGGTAACTGTGTTCTTGCGCTTTTCTGCCACATTTTAACATCTGGAGCCAACCGAAAAGGGAAAACTCTGGAGCAGAAGGTGATGACAATGCACCTATTACACTGGCTGCCAACCGTCGTTTAAAACGAAGAAGAAGAAGAAGGATATACAAATCTATTGTACAACCGATCACATTGCAATCTCTTATCGTACTGTGGCCCCACGACACCACGTCCGCAACCATAGTTCACCTTCTTAAATGGAGAGAAATTAAATGTGTATTACATGAGCTATATATGAAAAATAAGATGTACTCTGGGTTCCAATCCACACACACAAATACCTAGCAACACGTCAAATAAATTAATAAACATATCTGATCATTTTGCTTTCAAAAGGATTCCCGTCCAAGCAAATATTTAAAAAATTTAACTTTTTTCTTGCAGTTTGTCAGATGGAGAAACAAGGACAGGAAACAGGATAAGGGAGTGGAGGAATGGCAAAAAATAAATGGAATTATTATATATCATAGCCAATAGTCGAACCGCGGACCAGCTAATGTGGTTTGTGCCCCATTCGGCTATCAGGCTTCCCTTCCTTTGAATCTCTTTCCAGATTCTCTTTTTCACAACTCTCCAGCTCCACAGATGTACTCTGCATTCTGATACTGGAAAACTGGGTTATCTGAGCTCAATCCAATAGCTTCAATATCCCCTTGATAGGCAAACATACATTTACCAACAAACACACACATTTACTGCTACTAGGTGGTTAGATTTGTTCTTTCAATGGAGGAAAAAAAAAACAGACAGAAAAAGGGGAACACTATTCTAGCGAGAAAGAGAAAGACATTTTAGTGTGGTCTGTAAACGAATACTGTTATAGCTGGCACAACCAATAGTGGTCAGCTGCACTCACTGGTCATCTGACCCTTGCCTCAAAGGTCACAGTTTTGCTTTTAGTGAGGTTAAGCTTAATAGAGATACCTGCAGTAGCCCCTCGCAATTAGGGGTCGACCGATATGCCCTTTTCCGGGCCGATACCGATACCGATTATTACTAATCTTAGAGACCGGTAACCAATAGTTAAATCTGATAACCCTAACCCTCTCTTACACAAAACTTTGTTGAGATGCCTGAAGTTGAACAAACACACAAACAAACAAACAAGACATTGCTACAGTCCAGAGAGGAGTGACTGTGGCTGCATCTGTAGCGAAAGTTGCACATTTTAAAGTGAAATTATCAAATCGGCTTTAAAAATGATCGATACCAATAATCATAAAAATGGTGAATATCTGCGCCGATGATCGGCCAGGCCGATTGTCGGTCGACCCTTACTCACAATGCAGTCAGTGTTGAGGATCAGATTCACACCCATTCTCGTACTAGTAGTCATGTGACTCAATGGTGATATAAATATGTTGATTATAGCTGTTGTAGACATGCAACAGTTCCGTCTGCTTACGGCTCAAAAGACTAACTCTCCCGCTTGACAAATAATCGCAGCCTTTTTTCAATTAATCCGTTTTATGTATCACTTCTGTTCCATCGAGACTTGCTGATGTTGTTTCAATAAACTCAGTGTTGTCGGAGAGCTACAGTGAAACAAGTGGTGCAAGTCAATACAACTTCTCTGCGGTTTCCCGAAATGCACTGTTCAAATATTGAGCCCCTGCTTAAATTTTCAAGGAGTCCATCTTCCTGCCTCTTCCGCCGAACGTATTCAGTTATTCAAAGCATGCAGACATGAATGTTTCAGTTACGGTGGATGAAATTTAATTGAATTAATGATGATAAAACTCCAGGCGCTGTTGCCATTTCGGGCCCGGGAGGGTAGAGTGAGATAGATTGATACCATAGAGTATGTGTCAATCCCAAAGTCCCACGCAAACTGCTCACAAAGTCAGCTTCTCTGTTTTTTTTCTTTTCCTTTATGCATATTTCATTGGAGTTTGGCTCATTTTTGCATAGAGAAATAAAATAAAACTTTCTGTGGGACTTTTTGATTGGTCTGCTGAGCATATCCAGCTAATTGTCATCGTCTCTCCTAATGAAGTTCACATCGAGAAGCTGCTACATCTCTGTATCTACTCTACAAACATGGCTCTGAATAGCAAAAAACACTCCACACGATATAATGACATTTGTTTTTGAACCACATAGCATTTCTGGTTAGTTAGTTTGGACAGTTTCAAGTAATCGATAATTAGGCTAGTGTCGGGAAAAGTATTGCCTTGTGCCCGACATGACAGTGTGCGCGCAGTTAAAAGTCTCTGCTCACATCCCAGCCCGTTTGGATACTTTTTGTAAATTTTAAAATCCCAAGTGAACTGGCTCATCTTCATTATATTCTTCTATTCCTAGATCTCTCCATCCCCAGTGCTAATGATGAGCCTGAATATCCTTCCTCCGGAGTCCATCGACCCTTTTTCTCTTTCTTTTTCCGTCCATCCATCATTTCTCCGCACCCCATCTTGCTCCCGACTCTAATGATGGGGGCGATCTATGTGTGACTGCATGCACGTGTGCGTGTGTGTCTGTAGGATATATCGAGGCTGAGGGGCTGACAACGAGCTGTCCACCTACAGTGCAGCCGAGCACCCGGGAAGGTGTTATATTATGGGAAATTCACATTTACACTTCGCACAGTGTGCCGCCACATACTGAGATGCTGAGAAAGAGCACAAGCCTTCATTAGCACGATTTGTCCTCTGATTCACACCAGTAACCTACACATATACCACAGGAGAAGGTAGTAAATGCCTCTAATCATTTTTTTTTCTTTCTCTGAGCTCAGAAGGCTAAAATTCCCATCTCTGGTTGAGTTCAAGTTCATGTGTCTTATTACGGCACCACCAGGATTCAGGTGTCAATGCCACCAAAGGCCCCCCCAAGCCCCCCCCCCCCCCCCCTCCAACCCCTATTTGACACAAAACGCTCAAAGAGGTTTTACAACTAAAGGCTCAGCTGCAACTGACCACCCTCATTCATCATGTCGCCGCTGACGCCATGGGAAAAATGCACCACCATCATCAGAAGAACCTGAGTCACAAAATGCATCGTGACGGGCACAACGTCGCGCGCTCACGGCTGCGCATATAAATCAACACTTCATGCCGATTTCAAAGTGGCGGATATAATAACGCGAACCTCAGAAGGATGTACGAGTATCGTGTGTCTAGGCGCCGTCATGCTGTTCACAAACCGCAGCTCTGATCTGTGCCCGTTTCACAAAAGAGATTTCTTCAAGAAGCGAGGCCTCCGTTGTGCTGAGCTGAAGCTGCACACGGTGGAACGTGGCCCGACTTGACCCCGCCGGCGACGAAACCCACCGTCTATGAGGTCGGTGTGATCACGCTGAAACGTGGAAAACACCGTCAAAGATCAGTGTTTACACCACGGGTTGAATTGGCTCTGCCAAATGACAACAACATGGTCGTACTGAGCAATCTTTTGATGCAAACACTGAATGAACTACAAAGTGAAGAGAGAGAGAGCATAACTCTGCCGACGCTCGTATATGGATCGGCCCATATACGCGAATCCAATTCAAAATGTAATGGGTTCCTCCTTGGGTCACACCCCACCCCCCACAACATTTCATGGAAATATGTTATTTTGCTTTGGCATATTTGATAACCTCCTTGGTGTAGGCGAGTCCCATTGTCCATTATTAGTTGGTAAAACTATTCATGCCGACTCCAAAGTGAATGTGTGGCAGTTGCAACAAATTAAAAAACAAAGGGTTTTAACTGTTTTGCACCAGCTTCATTTCTGTATCATCGAGTGATGATAATCTCGTCTTCCACCTTAGTTGAAAAAATGGAGCGATTTCCCATTTCACAAGGTGGAGAAAGAGAAGGAGAGTCCCATGACCTCTTTCCTCAACTGAAGCTCGGCCACGGCCTGGGTTCTGGACAAATATAGCAGGGGGTCGGTGGGTCAGTTTGTGGTCCTGCTGAGGAGGCAGAGGACCATGCCAGGATCCAATTGACCCGGGGCAGTGTCTGGCAGTCTGAGTCTGTCTGAGGTAAGTTGTGGTCTAGCCTGAACTAGTACTACAGCCCCTAAATCCGGTGCGAACACTCCGCAAAATCGACTACCTTCAAAATAAATCACTCAAAAAATGTCCTGAGTGTGTTAAAACCTCCAATCTGAACATTTGGGGAGAATATGCCTCAGTGACTTTATGGAGATCATTCTTTGGGGTTACTAACCCTAACCCTACCCTGACTGGGTAACATCCCCTGCTATACAATGGCTTATTCCGTTATTGGGGAGGGGGGATTATTGTGCCGAGTCACCCTCTAAACAACAGAGTGAGATCATTAAGGCTTAGTTCTGCATGGTGCAGCTGAAAGCGGACTGACCCAGGCCAATCGGAAAACCCTCTGACGTTCTCGCATCTGCCTCCATGACAGAATTCCATGACCACCTCGTCTTCTTTTTCTACCTCAATAAAAACACAGTTTTACGTCTGCCGAGTTCCAACAGCAGGACCTGAAGCTCCAGTTTGTGAAATTCTTTGGGATCAATTTTCATTCACGCACAAGTCTCCAAAAAGAGCAATTTACGAAGTGGAGTTTGTCCCCGTAAGAGAGTTTGGCAGAACCCCACACGGATTTCAATCGCCCCATTCTACTTTCATCACACCGCTCAGATGTGGGTCTTATTTATACGGTACACTAAAATGAATGAACGTCATGTTCCGTGATCACCCGCTGCCTCAGACTCGTCACCTCTGTTCCTCCTTTGACATATGATCTCATCATTTTCTAGCCCTAATGTTAGACAGTTAAGATGCAAATTGTTCCAACGTATTCAAATAAACTTTATTGCAGTAAAAATCCCAAACAAAAAGATTGGTTGTTTATATTTACATGGTATACTAAAGCAGACATCTGTTGTTTCCAATCAAAACTGACTTACGTGATCATGCTGATGCAGTAAATACACACGTATTTACTTGATTTCATGTCTAAAGTGGCTGTAGTACAACATCAATGTGTTTAATCTCCAGCTGATGAATGACGAACAGTCCTGCTGTTTGTGTGTGTGTGTGTTTGAGTGTGTTCATCTTGGTCGATTGCTCCTGAATGATAACACGTATGTGATAGCGCTGGCATGTGCCCTGCAGATTAAATTAGTGCATTTCTGACTAGACATTCATGTCACGCTTTCATTGCTCCAAAAACAAACATTTGAATTTGGTGGTGTGGTTCTGCACCGATGCAACCACCGACTCTCCCACCCCGCCCCAGCAGAGCCTTAGGTGCACGCGATTTCAATTAACAAGAAAACGTACGGAGACGGATTCTGACTTCACCTAAATCTAAATGCTTACGCCGGAGGATGCCAGACGAAGTGGGGGGAGTTGTTGTCAGCGGCGTCAGCTCAGAGCGAGCAGTGCTGAGAATTTGAAATTACACCACAGCTTCTTTGCATGACATGGATCACCTGGTTGATGGAGGTGGTGGTCACACGCGTGATTGGATGCTGAAATGAACACGTGCACTGTGTACTAAACAATGTCTGGGCCGTCTGAATTACTGCCAAGGGTTCAATTTATGACAGATGGCGCCGGCGCAGAGCTGCAACGTGTCCTGATCATCGAAGCACATCACTCGACTTTATGAATTGTCCGGGGTGAATCGGTGCATTGGCGGACTCATTCTACGATCCAGACATACGCAACAGTCTAGTGGAGGCTTCTGGTTTGTATGGTTGAACCCCTCATTTTCAGTGCACTTGTCCTTCCTCTGACATTTTCATGCACAACGCAATCCTCTCGATAAACTCACGAGACCCTTGACACCTTGTACGCCTTTGCTCAGGATCTCTGAAAGAATATAACAACAGCAGGGCCCTCTGAACTACGGTAATTCTGAAGAACCACATATGACAGTGTGTTGTTCGCATGCAGCACTGTGCTCTACTTGTAGTTTAAATATGAGTCTGTGACAGATTTTATATATATATATATATATATATTTCACTACGATGACACATACACACACACATATAGACTCACAAGGTGATAAGCAAACCACGTTTGCGGCGGGTAGAGATCTCGTTTCACCTGGACTGCTCTCATCTCAGACACGTACCGCGTCGACGGGTCAAGAAAAGATATCGGTTCGTTTGCATTGGGTCACGAGCAGAGGGTGGTTCGGAACCACCACTGTACGTAAACCCCACACTGACAAAACAACGGCACGCGGCAGGAATGAAAAAAGACAATTGCTTGAATAAATCGAAGACAAATTTGGGCTTTTCCACCTATCGTAACAAAATTCATTAAGACTAGGACGGAAGCCGTCAAGTACTTCTTCTCGTTATTCACCATATTGCTGTGTTGAAACAATGCGTGATAATCATCTCCTCCACGGTTGTCTTCGCAGACGTTTGCCGACTGTCTTAATTCCCATGACACTCTCTTGTTTTTATCTTCAACTAACTTTTGGGATTCCGCCGCTGCTAAACCTGAAGTTGCAAATGGCCTGTCTGCTTTTATTGAATAGATGCTCCTCCAATTTACATGAAGGTCGCCCGGCTGACATACTTTGGAGCTCACAGTGTCGCTCCTGTCTGAGCAGGGTTTTTTTTTTTTCCGCCACTGTTCCGACGGTTGCTTTCAAGCAGCAGATGACATACTTTCATGTGAGCCAGAGATAAGACAAACAGCAGTCATCACCTTTCAAATCCTCAGTGGCACATGCTGCAGAGATATATAAAGTGAAGCAAATACTAATACAATATAAAACTGTCTTAAGCTTCTTTCTCGCAGCCACCTCCACAAAGCATTATTTATTTTCTTTTTTTAACCGCCACACAAAGTAGGTATCTTGAAAGCTTCCCATAAACAAGGGGTGGGGAACCTTTTTCCCCATTGAGAGCCATTTCATTTTTTATAACATCCTTCGAGGGGCCATTCTAAATTATTGAACTCATAAATCATACTAGGGTCTCTAATTCGATGACCGGCACTGCTTCGATTTGACGAGATTTTCGACGTCGGATGATGATGCCACACGCAGCTCGGCAGTAAAGTGGATAATTGGGCAGTACCTGTCGAGTTTGTGTAATTGCAGGTTGCGGTGCGTCATATCAGTGATCTACTCTATGACGGCTCCTCAGGACAAACTGACACTTAGGAACAATTTGACTTTGGCTTTCTTGCGGCTCCAGTTAAGCTGCATGTTTCCAGCTGTAATTACGCTCGAGATCATCACAAGTGCGTCCCCGCTAACAGGGCACAATGGTCTGTTTTGTCTTCTCTGGACAGTCAGCTGAGAGGCATGTCAGCGATTGACACACAGCAGCTACGCGTGTGCTATGACCTGACGGGCACACGGCCGAACGGGACCATCCCGAAGGACATTGATGGTCTACCATTTTATGTGATTTTCTTTGGCCAGAGAGAAAAATGAACTGCTGTCGTGAGAATCGTTGTGTTTCTTTTTGTATTTCTGAATTGTCCTGTGGGCTGTATACAGCCCAGAGGCAGGGGACTCCCCGCCCCCGTCGTAAAACAGATAAAACAGTTGTCATTACCGACTGCAACAGCGAGGCTTGTATTGTTTTTACTTTTAGTGTGTTTGTGCCCCTGGAGCCACCTTACTGTATTGGGAACTAAAGGGCAGGCGGTTTGGAGAACTCTATCGTCCGTCCGTCCGTCCCTCCGTGAAGAGATTCTCCATGAATTAGTCATGAACTGCAGGTGTGCAGTTGATATCAAAATGAAGGTCAGACGCACGAGCACTGAGTACTCCTGTGATAATGTAGTTAGTAGTACTATATGGGTCAGAATGCCAACCATGTTGACTGGCACGTCAACATTTATGGTATGCAGTTTAAATTTCGAAAAACCCGCACATTTGAACACATGGCGTGAGCAACCTGTAAAGAAGACCTCCTCTAATATCTACTGGTAAATCGAGTCTTCAGACACAGCAGCAGAGGACTGTTCTCGCAGCCCTTCAATGGCAGTCTTCAAAGTGCCACTATAATTTATTATGACACCCAGATATTTGACACACTTGCGTTACAGAAAAGTGACATTTTCCACAACCATATTTTCTTTCCGACTGCAGACATTGAGCTTTTAGCTCTCACAATTAACGGCGCGTAATGCACTGCTCAATGCCGCCCATCTTTTGTTCGCCGACAGGATAATCATATTGTCACCGTGATCGAATTTTTATCCCATAGCTAAACCCCGCAAAGCTGACAAAAATAAAATGAATAAATTCAGTGTTTTTGTTCATATTCATTACTGCATCCAGGAATTTGACTTTCATATCTGCTTTCAGCAGTTTGTGCCAGAATCCATTCCCTCCATAGTGTATCAGTTGCCATACAGGAATCAATAAAAAAAAAAAATGAAAAGGCAAAACAATACAAATCAATATGTTTCAGTAAGAAGATGTGATCGGTGCTGGAGTAACCTTTTCCAATTCCTGCCTGAGGCTGGTATCATCAAATTACACAGCCTTACATCCAATAGGTTTATAATTATATTATTCTAACAACAGAAACACTTCTTAGTGCAATGCATTGCAGTTCATCTTCACTAAGTACAGCCTCTAAAGTGACCGGTGTTGAATCAACCCAATTCAAAACAACAGAAATAAAACATTATAAGCATCATTACAGTAGTCGTTATTGCAGGGACTGTTTTACTTTAGTGTATCTAATAAACTGGTCACTTAGTGTATGAGCATAAAAGTACAAGCAGTACTCCTACTTTCCTTAACTCGCATTTAGTTTGAGAATAACTTCCTAACCTTTGCTTTTTTCAGAAAAGCTGACGTTGGAGCTGCTATATATAGTGATCAGCTCTTGAATTAGCCGACGAGAAGCATCCAATCAAATTCATGAAGGTGAACAGCGAGGCCATTAGTAGCATAACCTGACACTTTGCATCACCCAGCTACCCTCCCGAACCCCATCCCATTTCCTTTTTGTAGATAGCCCACAGTAGAGGGGCAGGTGACCAGATGCACTCGAGCCCCTTTGTCCACCACCAGTGCCCACATATGTCGGGTATTGTAGAATTAAATAAGATTTCACGGTTCACGTTCATGTTTGCTCTACAAACACATTCCTAAACATTAGTTTGTATAGTGTATTAAATGAGATGCATGTTAAAAAGCTCAAGGTATTTAGATTAGAACACATGAAAGTTTATTTATCACATGATAGTTTGCGGATTTTTCATCATCAACACTCCTGCGGTCTAGACGACCACTATTTTACTTAGGGAATCTGAAAGGGGGCTGGTTGTTGGGCCTCTCTTCGGGCTGACATGCTGCTAATTGCCATCCGGCCGAATGTGACTCACCTCTGTTGTGCCTTTGTGCCGCGGCTCCTTCAGAGTTTCCCCCTTTTCATGTAGCGATTCCAGTGTTGTGTCCATCCCTTAGAGCGACAGACTGGTTCAAAGGGAATTGCAACATGTTTCCTAGCTCGGACCCATGTAATCTACTGCTGCAAATTCAAATTTCTCACAGTGTTAATGACGGTATTATGTACTTACTGTGATGAATTAGAAAAACAAGAAGGATCGCTGCAGGGGAAGAGGGCTTTTATGAAATTTCCAGTGTAAAATGGCAGGTTTTTAGCATGTGGTAAAAATAACTCTGTGAAATATGTCACTGTGTGGATCTGAGCTATGCAGACAACCATTTGTCCTCCTGACCCCCCTGAGAATATTCAGTCTTCGGTCCTGGTGTGTGACTGACTCTCGTGGTGCAATCGGTATCAAACTGATGAATGGTTTTATTTTTACAGGGAAATTAGTGCAGATTCATTTTGCGATCCAAATCGGTCACAAGCTCCCTTGATAAACGAGATCTTGCTTGATAAATGTGTTTGGTTGCTCCACCTAATAAGAGAACGTGACTCGTGTATGATTTTTTTTTTTTAAACTGCTTGTTCCCATTTTTTTCAACAGCACAAGGACATATGGTTCCAATCTGCATCTGTGGTGAAATAAAGCGGCGCGGCTACTTGGGACGACTCCAATTTGTGTCAGAGCTTCACCTCCTTACAACATATGGATAGACGCCCAGGAGCTATACCGTCCCCCATCATTCCCAACAGGGTCCCGCGCACCGCGAGAGGGACCCTCACATGTAGCCAGCAAAGCGGGCGAGCCACAGTCGGTGTCTTTTAGCATTCATGTATTCACTTAGAACCCAGCAAAAGCTGTGAACACAGTCAACTGGGGATCGCTGGGAAACAGGTCTCATACCATTTCATCCTTTAGAAATCAAAGCACACTCCGGGACTTGGATTGAGAACAATGCCGGCCGGTATGGGCCACCGTCCACGTTGCCGCTCAATTCAAATACGACGCCAAATGTGTTTGCGAAGGTTGCACGCTCTCGCGTGGGCGGGCGGGCTCAAATGTGAGGCTTTCGGGGGAGCAAATGTGTAGCCATCCGCACGGTGAAGAAATGGCATGTCAAATGTCACACCGAGGCGACGACCTCCGAGCTCATTACAGCTGATAAGGGTGTCGGTGTAAGCGACGGTGTGAGGGGAGGGAGGGAGGGCGGGCGGGGCTGGCAACCGTACGTTTAATGAGCGAGAGGCAGCGAGAGCGTCAGAGGAGTAGGAGCTTTGTCGTTCCTCCCACACTCAGCATCTCTTCCCCTGGATCCCCCGCCATTGTTCTCTAATAAGGCCGACTCCTTGCTGTTGCTCACATGCCTGTTTGTGTGTGTTACATCCATCCATAACAACATCATTACCAGGTTTTGTTTGAAGCCCCTCTCTTTGCCCTCTCTCTCTGTATCTCCATTCCCTCCCTTCCTCTGCCTCATCTGCTCATCCTTGGCAGGCTCGGGTCTGCCGGTGCTGAGGAGAGGAGGCAGAAGGAAGGAAGAAGGAGGGGAAGATGTGGAGTGAGGAAACTGTGTTGACTGAATTAGCATATCAGACACATGGTGAGGGCTCGAGATTGGGTACTGGAGCAGATGTCGATTTACATATTAAACATGGGGCCAGCGGTGCATGTATACATAGGTGTGTGTGTGTGTTTGTGTGTGTGTGTGTGAGGGGGGAGAAAAAAAGTAATGGATGTCATCAGTGTGAAAAAGGCATGGGTGGAGCTGAAGTGGATGGGCCGGAGTGGAATGAGGGTGGAATCCCAGTCGGAGGAAACGCTCCCATCCATCCGACTTGACCAGCGACGCTCATTTCGCTCCAGAGCCAGCGAATGGATCTCCTTTTTGTGTTCTTTTTTTGGGGGGGGAGGAATAAGACGGATAATAAAAGGACGATGGCTGCGATTGACGTGTGTGTTCTGCAGACTCCCTGGCAGGCTCAGGGAGCCGATCAAAGCCCGAAAAGCTGCCTAACAGTATTGATGTAGTTAATTAGAGTAAACACAGAGCAATCACACACCGCAACGTTATCTTCTTCACACACACACACACATGTGTGCCGATGTTCGTTGTCTTTATCTTTCTTTTCACAAGCCTGGATTCTGAAACCTCTCTTATCTAAGCGTTTTTCTGTTTGTGTTGTAGTCTTTCCAAAATTTTGGAGTCATTCTCTTCGCCTCTTTCCTCCACTACCTTCCTTTCCGACCTCTGTCTCTCATTTTCTCTGTGCAGCATCCTGATTTTGTTCAGAGAACAGGTGGTTGCGGGGGACAGCTGTAGCCACACTGCAACCCCCGGAACGGCGTGAGGAAAGCGGAGCGCACACAAATCACATCGGAGCACTGCCAGGCCGACTCGGAGAGTGCTCTGGAGCGAGAGAGAGAGGAAGTCGGGGGGCCAATGTGTGTGGTGGTGGTGGTGAAGAAGACGGAGATCAGAAAAACACGAGAGAAAGGAACTGAATTCAGATGAAAAAGGATCAGAGTATCTGCACTGAGAGTTGTTATTCTGCACATGCACATGTCAAACATACAGTTGATACGGAAATGCTACACACAGAGTCATGCAGAGTACAATATACACTTCAACAGCGACAGAGGCTGCACCGACTGTCTATGCACATGACATTAGTCGTACTGTGCTTCGAGTAGGCAAACAACGGGTTAACTAAATCTCCTGCGGTTCCTTTTGTTTTTGTTCTTATTAACGCTCCACTCCAACTAAAGTTTTATTTCAACTTTTATTCCTTTATCTACTTTGACTGCCTTTTATGTCTTTTTGTTCCATTTTTACAATGTTGTTTGAAAGTTCTTTTTATGCCTTCTGTAAAGCACCTCAAAGTGCCTTTGCAGTTTAAAGGCGCCATGCAAATGATCTAAACTGGGTTTTATTTCTCTTATACATTCTTTATTCAATAAAAAGATTTTGGGGGGAGGGGCATATTGGTTTCCTTTGATTTAGTTCCATACAGGATGATGGCAGAATATTTTGTGCCTGCCCTCTGTTTAATGTCAATGTCAGTCCTTGAGTTTGACATGAAATCAAAGCCTATTTTTACTGAGTAATTGCCTCTGTATAGTGGTTTGCATTGTTAGTGACAGAGTCCACCTGTCCAATGCTAGATTGAGATTGCCTTTGCATGCTTGAAAGTAATCACTTGAAAAAAACATCCATACATCTAATCTAGTCTCATGGACAGTTACACAACTGAGCTCTAATACTTTTCAAAATGTTCTATTGCTCCTGATTCATATTAAAGCAGAAATAGACAACTTTTTGGCTTAAACTTGTCATTATGATGTAATATGATCCACACTTATATTGGTCTCCTATATGCCTCGCTTTCATCATCTTATTCTCTTTGCCATCGGACTGTGGCGACTTGCTTTATGGCTAAAAGAACTGCGTCGCCATTGGGCAACCAAGACGAGGAAGAGCATAGCGTTCTCCCAGTATCTATCCCCAGTGATGGAAAAGGCAGATGGGGGAACAGCCAAATTGACAACCAAACCTCAACCTTGCAAGGACAAAGAATACCATTGTTGGAGGAACAAAAGCAGGCGGCGAAGGAGAGTGATCAAACTCTGGACGGGCATTCGGTCCGCGGAGAGAGCTCCGGGACTTAAGCTTCAAAAAAATAACATGGAGTTCACCGGACGTTCAACTCGAGGTTATTTGATCAGTTTGGGATTTTGCTAGTTAATGCTAGGAGCCAGAAAACAGAGTAGGATGTTAAGTGTACATAATTCTTTCTTCTCGTCTGTCGTCTCCAAAGTGATGTTGACAACATCCTCAGGAGCTCTGAGGAAAACGATACGGGGTGAATTATATTCTGGCAGGATGGCTTTTAAACACTGTCATCTATTTGCAATAAAGGTTGTATTTAAAATAAAGAGGTCTCTCAAGTATCAGCCAGTTTAATCCAACTGTATTTCATGGGTGGATTAGATCAGTAGTGAGTCAGTGGCGTCATGTCCCTGGGTACAACAGTACACTAAAGTTAAAGTATGCGTGTATACATAAATAGTATAGTAGTGAATACGGGTGTGTACGCAAAGACCCAGATTGATTTTCACTGTTAATGATTATCATCACACATAGCTGTGGTCTAGTGTATATGTATACAGGTGTACATACACGAGCAAACAGACAATTTACTAACTCACCAAACACGAACACACACCCACACACTCGCACGACAATTTCCCATTTACAGCGTTATCAGACACTTCCCTTGGGGCGATACGTGTTTGCGCCTGTGGCTGCGGAATCTTCTCAGCAGGTTCACCATGTCCCACACATGGGAGTTTGGTTTTGTGTGTTTGTCCCTGTGGCACCTGCTGTAGACCGATATTGCTGCCACCCGCAAGACCGCAGCCACCTGCACCTCCGGGGTTGTCCTCTCCTTCCTCCATTGCTGCCTTTTTCAATCCCTCATCCAGTGCTCGCAATCTCCCGTCCCCGTGTCCTCCCTCCTTTCCATGCCTTCGCCTCCCTCGTCATTTCTTCTTTTCCCAATTACATTGATTCCCCCCGTTTTGCTCTCCCAGATTGTATCTCCTCTTTCCCTTTGCCATCCCACTCTCTCACCTTTTGTGTCCATATCCTCTATCTTTCTTTCCCTCCTTCTGTCCCCCTCTGTCAGACTCGGTCCGCTCCCGCACTCAATATTGGATCGATTAGTTTCCCTCTGTGTTCTCTGACCTTGCTGTAATAGTGCCACGGAGGTCACGGCAGATAGATTTTCTCTGAAAAAGACACCGTCATGTTCGGTAATCTATGGTTGCACCGTGCCAATTAACGACAAACAGCTTTTTTTAACAGGCTAAATGCATTTTGGTACTTCGAGTCCTGCGGTGGGGGGGCAGAAAGAACCCAGGAGTCCTTGTACGAGCAGGTGAGTGAAAATGGACACAAGAGCGAACACAAGGCTGCTGTGTAGGACGCTGAATCGCAGCGGGAAATAGAAAAGGGGGTTTTTAGGAGAGCACAATTGAAAGGTATTGCGAGGCTCAAGGCCATGAATTATACACAGAGAGAGACCAGACATACACGGATACGTCTCTCCCTTTCTCTCTGTTTGGCTTACATTTCCGTCTCCTCTTCCCTGCAGAATTCAGTGTTGATATCTGAATAACGGAAAAAACACATCCTCTGGCCAGACGGAGCGCCTCGAGTCCCCGAACACACACACTCTGCAGCACACAAAGAAAGTACACACCGAAATACACATTAGCTCTGCATCAGCTGCCCCGGAGGATTGCTTCTTTCACAGATGGTGTGAGAAATTTCAGTGCTTCCATAGGGACACCCTCATGAAATTTGCACCCCCCCCCCCCCCTCCAATTCTCTTATCTGTATTTCAATCTCAGGCATCGCTTCTCTCCTCCACCTCCCCGCTGTTCCACCCCACCCCGTCGATACAACTTCCAAAGTTGTCCAACCTGATTCATCTGCCCTTCCCTCCATCCGGTATAGCTTTCTCCCCTCCTTTGCTTTAAGGTCAGACAACTACTCACTCTATTCCCTCCCTCCCCCATTTTGCTGGTCCCTTTCTCCCAGTTCCTCTTTCAGAACAGTGCTCTCATTGAGGCATGACTCTCTCAAGGGGTGCTAATGTCGGAAACTGTTAGCAGACATGCCACTGCAACCCCATTCTTTCTAATGGGGCCAGGGACTCCTTCCTCTTTTCCTCACAAACCCTCCTCCGGCTTTGCATTACACATTGCACACTGCATCACCCGCACGGCACATGAATCAGTTTGTGCACAGGAGAGAGACAGGGAGCCACTGCAATTTTATGTGAACTGGAAGACATCTCTAGTCCAGATAAAGGCCCCATCTGGTTAGGGCCTGGGCCGTGTGGTTTGCAAACCGCACACCCGTAAGTGCAGTGTTGTGCTCACTGACACCCCATTTTGAAGACGGGATCAAAATGCGGAGGTCATTCGCCAGAGCCAGAATGTGAATCAAACAGGACGAGAGTACAGCAGCTTCAGAGGCTGTGAGTTGACTGGCACGAATAGAGACTGTTCCCGAAAAGGCTTTTCCCAGCAGCCATGCGGAAATGATGTCAATAGAATGAAGACTACTGATTGGTCAGGCTAGCCACACGCACAGTATTGCCGCACAGAACATTAACAATTGCCACTAATGGACTGAAACTGATGCTTAAAAATAATAATGAACATCTGTACATCTACATCCTTCATATTTATCACCGAAAGCTCACCATTTTTCGACAATATCAACATATTCCTTCTGCAAGTTAGATGAGGAGATCGATACCGACCTTGTGTCGGTGCCATAGCTAAATAGCAGGAGGCGAATTACTTTTGCCTCACATAAGGACTCTGTAGGTTTAGCGAGCCAGACAGACACCAACACCTACCTCACATGTTGTATCGATTTTTCAATCTGTATAAAAACAGAAATGTGAGGACAGAAATTCTGTGGTTTTAGGGGGCGTTATCTGCAAAACTGTTTTTTGGAAAAGAAATAAGAAAAAATGAAATTGCTTATTGCCCCCGAACTCCCTCTTTCCAAACCCCCCTTTTCCATCACATGGCTACTCTTTATCCTTGTGGAAGACCCTGAGCTCGCGCCGTAGCTGGAGACATTCAGGTGGATAAACTCTTGCTAGTCCCCTCCTGGCCGCGGCTCTGTACTCGCCGCACTGACGTGTCAACGGAGTCGAATCTTCACGTGTAACTCTTTGGAGGAAAAAGTGAGTATTTCTCCGACTGGTGGACCGTTCCCTCGAGCGTGCAGGGTGGGCGCTTTTTCTACCGTCACTAGGCAAAAAAAATATACTCATCTCCTTTGGCTGGCAGGTGCCCATTAATGCCGTGCACTGGGACACGTCAAAGACCAGCTCAATAATTCAACACCATTGCCAATCAGTTGCACAAGCCACAGTATATTAAATAACTGGTAACCATGGCAACAGTCCTTATGTTTTGCTCTCGCTAGTGAAACTCCATAACCATAATTCTAATAGGCTGCAATGGGTATATATATCTATGTGAAGACAGCCAACCTTTGTAAATGACTGAGGCATCAACTTGCTCTGAGATGTTCTCTTATAATGGGCTCAGTGGCAGCATTTTGCCTTCACCTCATTATTTTCTTATATAACGGCACCATGTGCACTATCAGTTAACGCCCAGACAGCCTGTGTAGCACTGAAACATTCTACAATGGATATAACACATATAACTCTCACATCTAAAGTCACATAATTTGTCACTAGTCACAGAGTTTTTAGTGGCAGTCTAGCCACCGGCAGCTTTTAGCTTAGGTGTCCTAGTGTGTGTGTGTGTGTGCAATGGGTACAGAAAATATTAGCCAACACGAAAAAGAGAAGACGTCGCAGAATGTGGAGACGACGGGAATACATGCTGCAACATTGCATCGAGACTCCGGTGAAGCCTTGAACGCCTGGTTGCGCTGTCCCTGTTCACGCAACCAGGTATGTTCGAAACCGCGGCGTTCGAGACTTCACCTGAGTCTCCATGCGATGTTGCAGCATTTATACCCCGACCACTACGAGCTTTTCTGATTCCTGTTTGGTTCGGCAAAGAGCTCACCTATTGGTTGTAGACAATGTTCACGTCACCATCTGCGTGAAAACTTACGATAATATCGATCACGGTTGATTTCATCGGAACATCGAGATGAGAAAAAGACTTGACTTAAAACAGCTCGGATCTCCACCTTACACCAAACGATTGAGATGACGGGAACGTGACTCAACTCGAGCAAAACTCTCATGACTTCATACCGACAATGGAAATTTGTCTGCGGCAGTGAAATCGCTTGAAAGTCGTTCAATCACTATTAAAGCATGTGTTTTTGACAAACATGCACACGCACTCACGCACGCACAGTTTTCTCTGCCCCTCTCTCGGTAACCACCCCGTGTCCCCCTGGGGGCAAAAGGCACCAGCAGTGAGTCCTCAGGTTCCACTCCTCTAACCCTGCAGGCCAAAGATAGCAGGGAAGGGGGAGGAATTTCTCTCTTTTATGCATACAGGCTCTCTGTCCAAATGTTGTCTTCTGGAGGAGCTGCACCAGGACAGCTGGTAAGGGAGTGCAAGACACCGCAACATCCCGATGCATGTGGTGCCACGTCGACCTGGCTGTGAGAACGCACCTACCACCCAGCGAGATGGAGATGAGATATTAACCACGGCTCAGACAAATCTCTCAGAGCCACATTCCCATTTTATGACATTACAGAGAGGAGAGATAGATGGGATCGTCGCGGAGGTTCAGCGGGGGGAACACAACGTGGGCATCGAAGGGGGTTGAAGCCATGTAGCTGTCAGCCCCGTAATGCCATTTACTCTCTCTGCTTTCTCTCATGAGCCATATTCAGAGGAATCAACAAAACGATTCTCCAGTGCACATGCCAGTATCAATAAGTCACACAGCTGTAGGGATGAATGCATCAGGTCTAAGGCGACTGACTCGGTGTCTGCTGAGCCTGTCTGACTGAGCGGGAGGCTAATTTTCTGCTGAAATAGATGGGGACAGTGTGGCTATCTTAAACTAAGCTCTTAGTGCTGAGGCTGTTTAGTGTGTGTGTGTGTGTGTGTGTGTGTGTGTGTATGTGCACGCCTGCCTAAGTGCATGTGCTCGGATGTGTGTGTATCTTGATCTATTTAGTTTTTGTCCCATCTTAATCTTGGTGGAAGGCTGTTAATTAACCCTGCTGTCAAGCCGACAGACGTCTAAACCAGCAGCCGTCACTTCTCCAGGGTCTTGTTACTGCTGTAATTAGCGGCGGATAAGAAATTACAAATGTGCCCGCTCCCTGCCGTTAAGATTAGGACACCTTTGCCGTTTCTCATTCTGATGCATGAACGCAACCCTGGATATGCGTCTGTGTGGGTGTGTGGTGTTGGCAGAGTAGACTGGGGATGGTTGTGTGCAAATAGGGAATGCCAATCATTGGCAGGCGCGCGCCTGCAGAGGCTACTCAGAGGCTACTCTGTGCACGTACGTGTGTGTCTGTGTGTGTGTGTGTGTGTGTGTGTGTGTGTGTGTGTGTTCGTTGGTTAAAGAGAGACAACAGAGACACAAGAGGCAGATAAAAAGATGACTGATAAGCTGTGGGTTTGTGATGAGCACCAAGACACTATATTAAACTACACTAATACATGAAACAACACTCATTTAACAATATTCTTGGCAGCATGTTGCGTTCTGAACGATGTTGGTGTCTTTTTAAAAATTCCATGGATGGGATTTTACCAACAAAACCCATCCTGCAGAAATGTGCACATGCTATTCATATGCAGAATACACTACCAAACTCATGAAGCCCGTGCAGATTGTAAAGACGGAGCACTGTCCATGGTACCGATTTGTGATTTTGAATTGAGGCTTGCGACGCTCATGTAGCACGCGGGCCTCAGACCTGCTGAAATACAAACCAGCAAATGATGCATTTTAATGCCCATCTATAATTGATGTGAAGAAAACACATCAATAAGTCAGCATTTCTAAAATCAGCTCAGCCTCTCTAACAGAACTCAGAACAGAGTTAACTGAAAATATTGCGTCTTCCACCAGTGCAAGAGGACGCTCCTGATCAATAGACAATAAAAATGAAGGGGGAAGAAGAAAAGAACATTTCGCGTGCGTGTCACCATTTTAATTAATCACTTCTCAGTCATGAGTCATGGGGGGATTAAATATTTCATCACGAAAAATACAATGATGAAGAGACATTCTTTAATTCACTTCAAAATGAATCGAGTTAGTAAGTAAGCTCAGCTCTGAACTTGGTTTCTGCCTCCATCCTTTTTAACATTGGGAGATAAAATAAACCAAAAACGCCGTTTTCCAAAAAACGAACGTTTCATGCCGTACCCTCATGTGCGTCACCCAGTTTGATGGCTCAGTAATGAAACACACAACAGAAGTTGAAATAGATCCTCCCTCTCATGCAATTCTCTCTGAATAAAAAGCATATATTAAATATCCCATTAAAGGGTGTAATGAGTCTAACTCGCTGTAATGTTCGTTGGAAAAACGTGTTGTAGCTGATCTTCCGGCATCAGACTGCCGCCTCCATCTCCGGATTTCTTTCCAGCATAATTAGTCTTTCACAGTGAAACTATTCCAGACACTTTGATTTTATCGAGAGACAGGATGACAAGAACATTGGACATCAACGCCGTTTGGTTGCCTTGATCATTCGCAGGCAAGAAAAATAAATTACACTCTCTTTTCACTTTTTACATAGAAAAAAGAGAAAGTCTGTAACGTAACAGTAAAGCAGTAAAGTATGTACCTGCTGACTGTAAAAGTATATGACCCTGTCATCGTAGCACGCTGATGTTCACATATTAGTTTAGCATCTATACATGCCAACACAAATCTTAAAGCTTGGCTGAGGCTGATGGGAATGTTGTTCATTATGCCGAGTTTATATTTCTATATTTTATGTGTTTGGTCACACACCACTAATGGACAAGCTGTGAGTTGATTTCATCTTGCTGGGTCCAAAACTTTCTCTACCAAAAGTTACTGGCAATCATCCAAAAGCTGTTGAGATAATTCACTTAAAATCACGACTGTCACCCTCACGCTGGTACAAGAGGACAAGTTAGTGGATCCCCTACGTCCGCAACTAATGTCACAAAATACAAGAACATAGCCCTAATTTACACTATTCAAGTCCAGGGTGACATCTTTAAATGTCCTGTTTCATCTGTGTAAAACCCAAAGATATTCAGAATCACTATCACGACAAAGCAAAGATGGAAATCCTCACATTTAATGCCATAAATATGAATTTAAAATTCAATCCAACAAATGCTGTTCAATGTATTCATATTTATAAGTGAACGATTTGACCTGCCGGTGGTGTCACAGGGAAAGTCAGTGGGATCTTCAAAGTTATTGGGTTCATCCTTTTGGCACCGCGACAGCCTTATCATCATCAACCTAATATCACCAGTCGTGGGGCACATTTAAATATTTCAATGTACTCAAAATGATAAATGATGTGGATAGGTGAGAACTTTGACCTGTTAGTGGCAGCATGGAATGTAAGGGTTTGTTAAAGTCATTATGATTCATCCTCTTGCACCATGCATGTCTGAACATTCATTGGAGTCGACCTAATAGTTGTCAAGACATGTCACTAATATCCAAAATTGTTAGCGGGCTGGCACTAAGTCAGCGGCATTGCCGAAATCAGTAGGATCCATCCTCTGGCGACTGAATCTCTACACACATGTGCACAACAATCCATCCCAAAGTTGTAAAGATATGAGAGCATGGACTAAAGCCGGGTGACTGACCAGCAGACTAAAACGGTCTATGGAGGCCAATGCTGCAATGGAGGCCAATGCTGCAAGCTAAAAACAAGTAGTTCTACTACTTGTGATAAGTTGAACAGGTTTATTGGACAAAGAGCAGAATTTTCTGATGGAGGAAAAACTCTCTTAGACCTATTCTTGTGATGTGAGTATGGGCGGGCGGACAAAAGAAACTGTGGCTGCTGGAAAGGGCAACCGGTGTACCTGTGTCAGCGGCGATGACGCTGGGGAGATAAAGGTTGGGGCTGGCGCATTGATTTCGGCTCTGGTGTACGAACAGTTAGCCACGGCAAATTAATGTGACGCTGTGCAATCCGCCCCGCCTGTCTCCCGTTACAGAGGACCGCAGCCCTGACAAGCCACAGCTAATAGATAATGCATGTGAGGGAGTGAGATTGAGGGGAGGTAAAAACAGAAAAAAAAAAAGGGGGAGAAAAAGGACCCAGTGGGGAGTAATATAGGGAGGAGATGAGCGAGTGAAATGAATTGCACGAGCAAAATTGGGAAGAAAAAGGTGCACAAAGCATCACACAAATGAGAGGGAACTGAAGAGAAGGAGAAAGGAATCAAAGCAGGAGAGGAAAGAAGCAATAAAGCTGTGGTGAAGTGATACCGGCTCATTTTAAAGGGGGATGGAGATGGAGAAAGAGGCCTGAGGGCACGCAGACAGGTCGATCGACGTATCGCTTCAGACACATGAAGACACAGTAAAACACACACACGCACAATAATAAATCAAGGAGACATCTCACTTTGAATAGAGGTATTGTCACGCACACACGCACAGACACATACTGTGTATGTTTGGTGTGAATGAATACAGATACACGGATATATAAAGTGTATATATATACTCATAAAACGTATTGTACAAACACACTCACGAGACACAGGGTCCTGATGTTCAGCCAGGGTTTGCTCACACACATTCTCTCAGAATGATTAATGTCCCCTTGCCTCACGCGCTGACCCAGGGGCCACAGCAGGCCAGTGGCTGAACACAATTTATTAAGTACCACAAGTGTGTGCGCGTGTGCATGTGTCATGGTTGTTAATGGCCTGTATGTAGATCCCACAAGCAGAGGGATCTCTGCAGGGGCCTGGACATTTGAGGGTTTTTCAGCTTCCCTGGAACAATGGGTGGGTGGGTGTGTGCATGCGAGCAAGTGAGTGAGAGAGATAGAGAGAGAGGATAGATATATTAGTGTTTCCATGGCGATATGTGTCATCATTCCGTCTGAATATATCATCACATATGGACCGATACGAAAAAAGAAAAAAAGCACAGCAGTCACCTGTCTGACTTGGAGCTGACAGCCAGAGGGAGACAGACACATCACAATGACAGAGAGACATAGAGAAGAGAGAGAGAGAGAGAGAGAGAGAGAGAGAGAGAGAGAGAGAGAGAGAGAGAGAGAGAGAGAAAGGGGACCACATCACATTCATGGCATGTCTTGCTCGAGACACTGAACCCCTAAAACTGCTCCACTGCTTGGCTGCAACAAGGCTGACCCTCCTAAGCAAGACCTCTGAGAAAATACACAGATAGACACCACTGTATGTGTAAGTGGAACCAGGATGAGAAATACAAAAGGACAAATTTTAGGTTTTTTTGCATGATAATGGCTGACTTCTTTCATTGGCAAAATACAAGAAACATACCATGTCTGATTGAGTACCACCTAGTACACCCACTACACGGGTGTGCAGGAAAAATTAAGGAAAGAATATTTAACTATTGAAAATAAAGACAAACTTGATTTTAAAAAAACATTGATAAAAAGAAGAAAGAAACACTGCAGCTAACTTGTGAGGTTGTACTCAGGCACAGTGCATTAAGATAAATGCTAACATGCTCAAAAGGACAATGCTAACATTTAGTAATAATAATAATAATAATAATAATAATAATAATTACACATTTTTTTATAAGTAGTGTCATGTTTAACCTTTGTCGGCATCTTAGTTCATCACATTGGCATGTTAAAAGACATTTCTGGACAGGCTACAAGAGATAAGTAATTAATACCACCAAAAAAATTTGGGGGGAGACAAGGATTGGGCTACATCTACAGTCCTACTTGGAAACAGTCTTTGTAACTTTAAAATAAGGATATGTGAAATAAGGACATTGCTCATAGTGTTTTGAAAGAAAAAAACTATTAAAACACACTGAACACATCCTGCTCAGCACCAAACAGTGGACAGACAACGTTAGCAACTAGCTTGTGTACATGGTGGATCACTGAGCAGCTCAAGAGCCAGATATCCTCTCAGGAGTTGGTGGAGCCCAAAATCAGAGCTAATAGAGGGATTATTGGACTTCATCGGGTGAACAGATACACAACTCTAAATTAATGATAATAATGCTGCACTATAAATTCTGCATATTTAAATTAACAACTGTCTGTAGATATTCTCATTCATCCAGGTCACATTTATCCACAAGGGTGTTGATTCAGGAGCAACTGCACTTGGTTGTATAGATTCTTGAAGAGGTTTTCTACAACCAAGTCCAGTTGCTCCCGATTCAACACCCTTGTGGATAAATAAACGACTGTTTTCTAACTAGTTCGTAATGGGCTATTGATTCAAAGGGTGATGACTCAGCATGTTGTATGCCCAAGTATCTGAGATCTCAACTTCAGGTGCACTATCCAGTAACGAAAACAAATGGGGTTTTTAGAACAGAGGGCGTAGTGAATGAGGGAGTGACAAATACCTGTCTTGTAGTTTTGTTTTAGGAATATTAATTAATTTGTGTTACATTTCCACTTTGTTTAAAATAAAGATATATCGCAAGGATTGCAAAAGATGATGCTTTGCGAGGTCAAACACAATCTTCATCTCCCATTAGTGAGACAGGAAGTTGAAAGTACTTTCTACAACTAAAAAAGGATTTTAAGTTCATTGTAAGTCAACGTGCTAGGCTGAATAAGTTAACCGCACAGACAAGCCTGACTGCTTTTATCTCTGTTGTTGATTTAGCTGAAGCGTTCATCAGGCAAGGATTACATGAAGGGATTCCAGCAACGAGGCAGAAGCCAGGTAATGTAGACTGAAGCCATGTCATTCAAATGTCTTTGCAAGCCTTAACCTGCGACTCACCAAAAACTCTACCCAACAAAAGGCTCAGTCGAAAAGAGAAGTTGAATAAGGTAGAGGGCAGTTGTTTTTATTTAAACTGATCAGTGATCCTGGAAGCACTGAAGACAATGTCAAATTATTTCATCACCCTTGCAAAAAAAGTGTCACACAAGGTCTCGAGGCAGCAGGCGATAACTCACAGTACAGAGCAGGCGACGGAATGTGCGTCACTGTGGTCTGCAAAAGGCCCACGCTGAAGATATAAGATTGCTGCACAATAAAAAAAACTAAAAAACAGAATCATCGGGTCATATGACAAATCTTCCCATCATCAGAATACAACAGAGCCATCTATATGTTATTAATAACCATAACAAATCAAAAATAACTGCTGTGAAAAGGCCTATTGTAAATTAAGTTTTTTTGTTTTTTTTACAGCATCAAAGAGACCAGATCTGACCAGGATGTTATCAAACAACAAAACACCTCATTAATTTGATTAAGTTTTGATTTTTTTGAAGTTTTGAAGATTTGGTTAAGGTTATTCTGGAAGTATCAAAATATCAAAAATAAAGATCATCCAAAGTAAAAACTGAAAACTGTGAGACTGACATTCTTTGAGAATGAATAGCACAAACACTTTACCAAATATTGAGCCCCAAAACATAAATGTATGTTATTATGTTTATTGATATTGAGACCTCTTAAATCCATGAAATGTGCTTATTGAGTGAATAAACGGCTTAATACCACACTGAAATTGAATTGAACAGAGTAAGAGCATAGCAATCTGCCAATAATGCCAGTCAAATGTGACCGCAGCCCTCTTGAGGCTTGCTCAGTGATGTCCATGTCTGTGCTGTACATCTGCCTGCATGTCCTCAGGCAAAAGGAACAACATCACAATCAATGGTTACCACAAAATGAACCACCGTCAAGAGGCACAGGCATCCATTAACATTGTAGTCCACACATCCAGCTTGTGAGACCACACATGCATGCACAGTCTCAGACATGAGACTAATGCATAATTCATAGAAATATTCCAAATGATGTACAACTCTGGAAGTGGCTCTGACAATGTTTTAAATAATGGGGCTACAGTCACTGACAAATATGCGCATAAACAAATGATCGGAATTGTCATGAATAGAATGTATGACGCTGCAGGCGCCCCGGCATCTGTAGGATGGCAGACGCAAGAGATGATCGGGTGTGTAGGTAATTGCATTGATGTCATAAGAGAGAGATCGCTGTGTACGACTGTGTCAGTAGCTGGTGATGAGGGTGGTGTTGGGGTTGCAAATTTGAACTGAATTATACACCACATTTCATTTATGTTGATGAAGTAACATGATTGTAGCTTGAGGATGTCTATTAACCCTTATGTAACCAGGCAAGAACTGCCCACAAATCCCACCTATTATTGCTTGGCCATGTTCGGAGACCGCCGTATTAATTTCCCTCACCAAGATTATCAAAGTTAATCTGAGAAGATCATCCATCCATCCATTTGACAGTTGCCTCGGTCTGGGATCATAAAGCAGATGCCCTTTTTCAACCGAAGAGTCCCAGGTCCACAGAGTCACAAGGACTACAAGGACTCCAACAGTGCGTTTCTATTTGCATTCCCACCACATCTGAATAACGGCCTTGAGGTCCCAGAGCAGGGACACTTTAGTGCAAGGAACTATGGTAAAAGAACAAAATCTAGACTCTTTATACACAGATTGTTTAAAAATGTTTACCATCTTTGCAGACTCAACAATTTGCCCATTGTTCTCAAGCCTCATCTCGGCCTTAATCATACGAGTGCGATGGCCTCAGGCTTGAAGGTTCTACTTCATACTGTTTCACTGTATTTTTGAGATGCATCTGACACATTTTGTGCTCTGGTGGCATTACTGTTTATCCAGAATGGTAAGACCATAATGAAATACTATGACTTCCTAACTACACTGTAGAGAAAAAGACTACAAACATAACATTATTAATTCAACAAATCTGGAAAATGTTCAACATGCACATCGTATCATCACCATTACTTACTACAGACTGTCCTTTAAAATGTGTGCATTGCAATACATCAGTTCACTGTGGTACAAGTCTAACTTGCAATGCTGTGCTTTTGCACCCTCACATATAATCCAAACACACTGTCGTGGCTACGAGAGATTTGATCTTGCATCACTGCCCCTCTTTGGATTTGGATTACTCCCAATTGTGATACCCTAATGATGACTTGTGTCCTCCAGTCCTCGCTTTGTAGGCTAATACCCGTCGGGAGAATCTCTCCTCAACTGATTGTGTGAGGGAGAGGATAACATATGAATGTTATTAGAGGGGAGAGAGCAGGAGAGCTGTGGCTTTGAAGGACAGATTAGCAGTAATGCCAGGTCATTTCAGCATGACGCTATAAGACTCTTGCAAGACCTGAGTGGGGAAATGAAAGTGTGACATAATTACCTGAGTCGGATCACTAAGAACTTCCAGCCTTGCAGGCCACAATTAGTTTTCAGCGCAGAGGAGAGCTCAGGGTTCTATCTCGCTAATGACCAAAATCAATCATTTATCATATACGGAATCAAAGAGGGGATTGTTTGATTCTGTAGTAATTTGGCTTGAGAAGCTTTAGCCACCAGAAACAATTGGCAGAAAGCTGATGCAGGATTAACAGCGAGCCAAGACCAGCTCACATTTGCTTTTCAGCAAGGAAATAATTCTCATTTGCATAACTTTCATATGCCACAGAGCATATTTTAAGTATGGTGGCTGCACTCTTCCCCTGCTTTAGCATTATTTGGGGGATCTATTATTTTTATTCCTTTCCTACTCATGCATATCCTAACTAGAGCCCCACCATTATATTGGTTGGCCTATAATATCTGCCGATATTAGCCTTTCACAGACATATCAGTATCGGCCGATATTTTAAGAGCCAGACCAATATTATTGGCCAACTTTATACATTTGAGCCTTTAAATGTGCATTTATGTTTTAAAAAGTTATAAATTCTATGTATTTGGTTGTACTTGTATTCTCAATTTATATTTATTTACGATTAAGTCATGGTTCAACTAAAATATTAAGCCTCAATTACATGTCTTTGTCATAAAGGTTTGATAACGACATCTTAGGAATCATTGATGGATAAAAAAAAAAAGAAAAGTTATCGGCCGATGTTTCGCTATCGGGAATCTTGTACTCCCAAATATCTATCTCGGCATCAGCCCTCAAAAATACATATCGGTCGGGTTCTAATCTTAACAAGGACTAGAATCAATTCAATTTCCTGAAACTAAACAATGATTTACAGATCACTGGATAGATTCCTTATCGCAGAGGAGTTTGAGCTGAATCTGATAATTTATGTTTTTACATATGTAGTGTATAGGATCCATATGAGGGGTTTCGGTTCTTTAAAGAGATTTGATTTTCTGCTGAATTGTGTACATGCTAAATATAGTAACACATACAAATGTGCAAAGATAAAAAGTCCCTGACGACAATCAATGACTATTACAGTGTTTCATACACCCCTCAAGGCCAATCTGGATGAACCAGTTGTCAGTTCACTTGCAAGTGTTTTATGATAAAATATAAGATTATCTAACCATGCTGCCCAGAAATAGAGCCTAAATATTACTAATTTGTAATAGCAAACATGTTTATTGGTTAATCTGCAAATGAAAATTCAGAGGAACTGTTGTTTGATGAGAATCTTGTCATCTGCAAAACAATACATGCTGCCTTCCCTACAATATACACAGCAATTAAAGCAGGATTAACATTTATATTGTTAAGGCCATCAAAGCTCTTGTTTAAAGTGATCTTGGTTAAATACTAAAAAAGTTGTACACAATACACAAAACATTACCAGTCGAAAGACAAACATTCCATTCCATTTTTTATTGAAATTTCATGAGTTCACATCCGGAGAATAAGCTTAAATAGCACAATGTTGACCTGTAAAAATAGCAACAGAACCAAATTATTGCCCGAGATACATGGGACTTGCTTGGCTGTTGTTTCAGCACAATGGTCAGCTCTGTTTGTTGGGTGTAGAGTGTGTGCGTGTGTGTGTGCAACATGAAAAAATCTGAGTTTACTGTAGTTAGACAGTTTTTTCAGTCTGAGATGGGGGAAAGAGAACCCCCACAGCCATCCTACAGAGCTACTCCTACTCCCACTCCGCCATGCCAACGTCGCTTACTGCACTGAAACATGGACTGATCTTTGGTGCATCCTCTACAACATAAAACCCTTTTTAACGCCAGCCAATGTCGTCTGTCAGCACAGACGAAGCGTTCTGCACTCGAGAATAGCTTGCTTGATCCAACTGCCGTTTCAAAGGGATCCTACAAAACAATTTTGGGATAAAAGACTGGCAAAACCAGGAAGTTTGACACACAAGGAGGCTTGATGAAAGGTAAGAAAGAATTTTGTTAGAATTCTGCTGGTTTTGGTGTGTGGGAGAATTACTTTGCCATAATTTTAGGCTATTTGCTTAGGTGTATGCTAGGGCAGCGCTGTCCATAGTACAGCAACTGAGCATAGCTGATAGACAAACAGATAGAACATGTGACCTAGGACAGTTTCTTAACCTGCTTTCTTTTCGAGGTTGAAACCGTCAGCCCTAATTTCCCTTTTTTTTTGACTACTTAGAAATCAACTCAGGTCATATGTTTTACCTCATGTGGACAGCACCAAGTTTATGGTTTGAATGGTTTTCAAGTCTGAGCACATATGTTGATCTAAAGCCAAGTGTCAATGCAGAATCTGTGAAAAGGGTTAAAATAAAAAGATTTGCCACTTTTTTTTTTATTAAACTCACTAATAAAATATAAATGTACATCAACTGACAAAAGCAAAACAAAGTCTAATGTATTTAAAAGACAACTTGTTGTACTATATTTTGACAGCTACAAAATAAATGATTCAAGAGAGAGTGAGCAAGATAGAGAGGCAAGCTACTTCCCCCTGATTTTTACAGAATTTATAAAATAATTAAAGTATTTTTTTAATTGTTGAGAGCACTCCTGAAAAAACTAATGAAAACATGAAACAAAGTGAGAAATAAAGGATAATAACAGTCTGTCAGAATCCTAAAGCTGTATATCTTGTTGTCATGGCACTATAAAGCTCACTCCGCTTCATCTGGCACAGTTACTGTGCCAACTTTATTCTACTCCACTTTACTCTCAAACTTGCAGTTTAGGGCCTGATCTGTTGCATTCGCACAAAAGGCGGCTTGAAACTTGTATGCATCACTTCTCATGAAGAGGTTGGGGTTTATAATATAAACTGGTGAAGATGAACTCTGTCACATTTCAATATCCCTAATATTTGGGGAGGGATGTTGTATGATAATCGCAAACTGGTAATTGCCTCACATTCCCCCTCATGGCTCAACACTTTGTTCAATTTTTGTCCTGTGTGTACCAGCATAAGATAAGAAAACATAGATGTGGACCCCAATAAATTTTTTCCCAAACTTTAAATTTGGCCAAATGTAGACTCATGTAGACTGCAGATAGTTCCCGGGAGTTCCTAGTGCGGAATTAGTATCCATTATTCAGAGCGACAGAACTGCAATTTTTGGAAATTAGTAGTCAATAAATGTATCGATTTACAATATAGCAGACCGACATCCCTATGTAGTTACTCTGTGTAGTTAGTCCATTTTTAAAAACTTTTTTTTACAAATTTATCTGGATATAATCCACCAGTTTGCTTTAATGCGCATGTTGATTTGATTCAGATGTGCTGATAATATACAATCTGATTATTTAAACACAATATTACAGGGAAGACACAACAAATCCCACAATGAGCAAGCACTTTATCTGTCTAATCTATCTTTAATCTATCTTTTACCATAGTGTTCTCTTTATCAGCTTAAACAACAAAGACTTTTCATTTAAGAAGTACAAAGATTAATATTTAAATGGTTTTAATCTACACCAATTATGTACTTTTGGGGGGTTTTGGTGGCACTTTAATTTATGTTCGAACCATTTTACAACATAAATTGTCCAATATAATTTTAACTCTGAATAAAACAGTTTAATCTGCATATGTGTTAGCAGTGAAGACTACTGAGAGGTGTCCTGTAATTGGTCTTGATGAATGCATGAGAGAAGTAGCTGATTTATTGGTCTACTGAAAAGAGGATGGCAGACAACAGTAGATTACTGTGACACCATTTAGGATGTGCCCTAGGGCCAGGATTAAAACCTGCAGAGATAACTCATTGTAATTAGCCTTTAAAACCATTACTTCTTTTTTTTATTATTTCTCCAAGTTGCACACAATCAGGATTCATGACACAGTGGAAGAGTGAAATGAACTAGAGAAAGATTGTGAATGAACATCTGAGGAGTTTGGAACTGCAGTCTATTTTGGTTAGGATGGTTCCTAACTGAGTGAAATGACCCGGAAGTATTTCAACGGCAGCCATGATAAGGGCTCGTTGAATCCTCTAAATGAAGAGCAAAGACACTTCAATTTGCAGTTTGTAAACATCCCTCCTGCACACCTTAAGAGACGTGCTAGCGAATGGTGCTACAGGGTTTTGACGTAGTGGTTAGCGCCTCGGTTGCAGGTTTGCGGCCAAGCCAGTGCAATAAATCACAACAACAACAAAAAGAGACAAGCTTTCTCCAAAATCGCTAACTACCCCTTTAAGGCATTGTAAAACATTGAAGTTGCACCAGGGCAATGATCTAATTTATTATGGCTCTTTGCTCAGTTCCTTATTTAATTGTTGTCTCAATGGTTAAACATCCTTTACTTTTATATTTTTCATTTTAACATTTCTATCCTGTTTTGTTGGGGGGGTTTCCGCTTGTTTTTATTTTGGACACCATCTTTTTTTGTAGCCTATTCAAAATATGCTTTCTTTGTGATTAAATTCATTGTTGGCATGAATCAATTGTCACTTTACGTATATTCTGTTACAAATAAAGTTGGTTTAAAATAAAGCTGAGTGCGGATGTTTTTTCTTCACACTGTGGTTCTCTTTTCCCAACTCCTTGCGGATTTTCCTTTACATCATGACATTTTGGCCTTGGTGAAAAGGAATAATGGTAAGGAAAGAAGATTTCGTACTATTTGTACCATGACTTATATTTAATTAATCATTGACTAATGCTCTATACATCAGCTATAAGTCTTTAATTATAATTTTGGGTTGCCAAATGATAAATAATGATACTTGCAGTTGTATCTCCATCTGCAGACGCAACTATTATACTTTTAATAACAGCTTGAACCTTCTTTTTATCACTTATATGCTTACAAGCTGTCCAGCCAATCACTTAAATATGCATATTTTAAGACATATTGATACCACATTCTAGGTGTACATATAATTTATTTACATATTCATATGTAATTCACCACCTCCAAAGATCCTTGTTCTTGTTGACGGAAAGAATTTGTCTTTGACTGGGTTTGACTTTGCGCCTGCTGCTGGAGCTAAATCCCCAAGCTCTCCTTATTCTCCTCACGTGACAGCATCTAATGAAACATTTAAATATTTATGTGCTGAAAGTTGTTTACCGCCATGTCTGTGGCGAACTGTAGGGTGGACACGGGAGAAAGCTGGCTCTCACTCTGTTCTTTGAGCAATGCCCTTTCTCTCTTATTTCACTCCTTCCTTCGTGTATCACAGTTGGTGAATTAATGAAGGTGAAGACCAAAGAGAGTAGCTTTTTAAAAGCCCAAGGTAGGGCAAATGGAGCCATACCAAATATTCATTATTATTTCTGTGTCACCGCCTCATCCTCTGCCATCTGAACTGAAACACAACTCGCTGCATCTCACAGGTTACTTTTGAAATTAGAGACACCAGTACAAGTGCACACAACTGATTGTGTAAAGTATCGGCACCAAGTACAAGTCTTCGATTATAATCAGTTAATTTCCAAATGTTGTCAATAGAAAGGCCAAAATTATGGATTAAATTGAAACAGCAATCAATGTGTGTCTAGCCTCTTGTTAGTTTGGGTGTTGATGAGCGGGGAAAAGTTGCATGTTGAAGGATCTGAATCTTTCAGGAATCATTGCCATGCAATCAAAGCCTCAATGGTTCTAATCTTGTGATTCGAACCCGTTACATTTGTAGCAATGAGAATCAAGAGAATTTGTCTTGGTCTAGCTATGCTCCGCCTTTCTCCTCAGAGGGGATTTTATTACATGAGCATATCACTACTCTGCAAGTAATGTTTTTTATCCTTTCCTTTAAGGACAATGTTGGCGTATTTACATCCAAGAAAAGATGCCAGATTTGGAGTTATTTCATGATGGATTATGTCCATAAAAATGAAATTGGTTCATTTAGCAAAATGTTGTCATTATTTTCTTTTCTTCAACTTACATATTCTTTTCTGGCTCAAAAACAACCTGGCAACACTTCAAACAGTAGCAACAACATTATTAGTAGCAACAACAACTAATTAAGATGAACAGATGAACACTTCACAGCTAAAAAATCCATATGGATAACTTCATCAAACTTGTCATAATTGATAGAGAAAACACTGTCAGGCTGCTTAGCCACAGTTATCGCTGAGTACAATGAAGAGATTGACAGAAACAGAATTGTGCGTCACATTTTGTGGTGCATATGAATTTGTATTACGTGGCCAGGTTTGGACTTGTGACATGCAAGCCCTGGGATTTTTTAATGGACTTGTGGTCTTTCCATTTGGAAAAGTCCCCTGTGTTTTAGGGTACACCCAATACGATTCAGAATGGACTACTGGATTGTAGTTAGTGGTTGCATCGTGTACTGGATCTGTAGGGCTGCCGACAATCCAGAAAGGTTTTTCTCCTCAAGCCCGACTCTTATCTATTCCACCATCCTTATTTGCAGGACTGTGCACTGCAGTCTGTGTGTTTCTATTCTAGTTTAAAAGCAGCAATTAACTTTGATAAGAAGGTTTTGTTTGTTTGGTTGACCACAGGATTTATGCAAAAACTACAGAACGGATTTCCACGAAACTTGGTGGAGGGATGGGACATTGGTTCATTGACTAACCACCATCAGCTGGTTCTTTGCTATGTAACATACTCATAACCAAAATTCCAAGACCTTCCATTGGGCTGTAGCCGGGAAGGCCACTTCATACCACTGATAGCTTATATTCTATTTTTACGGTGAAAATCCCTCCTGTGGAAGTAACAAAATATATAGACAGTTTTATTCCAAAGTTTATAATTGAAAGCAGAGACCAGGTCCATATAGCAAATCTGCCAGCCTCGACTTGACATTATTCTTACTTACTAAATTCATTCTTATTTAGTCTACTACATCTTTCTTACTGCTTAATTACAAGAGCTTTTATGTGTAGATGAACAGAAATTAAATGAAGCCTCAGAAAAATTCAGTAGACACCGGCTAAAGTGGTGCTACACCTAGATCTGCTCAGGCACCAGCGGATCTGTGAGTGGCCATCCTGCCTAATTGGTCAAGTAAAACTGCAAGAACTCACTGCTCATCCTCTCCAACGTCTATCTGCAGCTTTTGTTTCTTCATAGCAGCCCCAGTGGGGTTAATTTTCTGCTTTTGATGGCCCATGTTTCCCTTTCGCCCAGCATGACATGAAAAAGACCCCTCACATATAATTACACCTCGCAATGTGCCTGGGAACCTATAAATAGGATGTCCCCATTTTGTTATTGCAGGTGGGAATATGAGCTGCAAAGAGAATAAAAGTGTCAATAAATGTGAAAAATGAATGGAACAGAGGAGAAGTGGCCTTTATTAATGGTAGCTTCGTTGAGGCAGAAAGTATTCGTCATACACTGCAATTTACCAAAGAGAACACAAGCTGCAACAACCAGGTAAAGCTCAAGATGTGCAGTTCATCGGATTTCTGCAGGTAATGAGAGCTACCTGTCAGGCAAGGCATGTGAAAAGCAAAAAAAGCCTGTGAACCACCAACACCAATTGAAGGTCCAGCATCAGTGAAAAATTCAAGGGCAACTACTTTGTTTTTACTGCCAAGGAATGAAAGGGAGATGATAATTCAGCAGTCACATAGCCTAGATTATATTCAGACTTTTATCATTCATCAGCCACCACATGATCTGGTAATAAATCATCTATTGAAGAATGAAGAAATACTCTCTCTGCAGAATAATGAATCTGGCGAAAGTAATAAAGTGAAAAAAGCAACTAACCCATCCGTAGGGTAAAGATAAGGGCTCAGCATATAACATAAAATGTAGTGCTGGGCAGTGTAGCAACCGTGTACCCTAATAATAGTTCACATACCACAAAAAAATAGCAGCAACTTTTGTACCTAAAAAAGAACCAGCTTCATTGTTTTCAGGTATTCCTTTCATCTATTGTGTAAAATAGCATTCGAAAAAGTAATGAACAACCTGCAAATATGCATTTATAACTTATTGGTAAACATATACATGTTTGTGAATCTACAGTATTTATACACGTCAAACAGATTTTGCAAATTCAAGGATGGGCTTCTGTCTTTTTTCTGGGCCACATGACATTTGTGTCTACCCTGCTGTGGACAGATTATCGAGAAGTCAATGACAAGGGGCAGAAAACGTCCCAAAAAGAGTGTTTATGGGGGCCTCAACATGAACAGTTTGTGTGCCTAAAACGGGGAATTGCAGAAAATAATGAGTGGAAAATGTTTATTATCCCAAGAAAGAAACACGTTCCAGAGCTCTGAATTCTGTCATCTGTGGAATGTTTAAAACTGAAACTGTATAAACAAGTTGAGAGTTTTAAAGTAAAACAGCTCCCACTGTTATTGCGTGTTTAAAGCCAATGATGAATATTCTCTTGTTTGACATGTCAACTTTTAGTTTGGGAAATTGTGTCACGTTGTTGTGTGTAGGCGTGCAGCATATCTTTCACGATCCTGCGTGGCTGATCAATAACACGCTGCCTGTTTATGCTGCAGTCACCTCAAACATAAGATTCCGGATTATTTCACAGCTGGCAGATATCCAGTGCATGGTTTATTTTTGAGGAGAGGGCAGGATTTATATACATGCTAATGTTACAAATACAATAGCCAGAGGAAACGCACCAGTGCTCTCAACTTGTGCAGCAGGCAAACAGAAACTTTACCTTACCATATGCTCGCACTGTGCTTTCAAGTTTGACCCATGCTGCCAGTTGATGTTCTGTACAACAGGGGACAACAAGGAGGAATACAGCAGCTTGGCTTCAGACAAAGTGAAGAAACTGTATTTCACTCAGGCTTGGGTCAATCATTATGAATTTCACTTTGCTGTGCTTGCATACTTATTAGCGTTACCTGCAATTTGCCAACTTTGTGTTGGCAGTGGTAGTATAATGAGCAAGCTCACATTAGAGCTTTTTTAATTGGTTAATTAAGACAACCCATAATGAGTGATTAAACCTCATCACGAACAAGCACAAAAAGGTATACCAAACACTACAGCAAGCAGAAAGGGGGAAATAATGGAAAATGTGAGAAAGTGACACACAGTAAAGATGAAAATTGCCCTGCTGGAAAATCCACATGCAATACATGCAACAAAGTTGGACTTAGGAGCTGAGTGTGTAGGGGTAAAAAAAAAGCAGTGAGTTAGTTCACAGAGCTGGCAGAAAAGCTGCAGCCATAGTTCATCTGGTGAGGAATAGTGGATGAGACTGTGAGCAGCAGAGGACATGTACGGGCATACTGTGAGCATGGGACATTAAAGACTGAACTTGTGAGAATACAGCAGAAAGAAAATGCTCAACTGCGCGCTGTATACACAGCACGACGCGTACCTCCCCCCATGCTGCAGTAGATAAAGGAGGCGCTACAGAGGATACAAACGGCATCAATGAGCGAGTGACACAGCCCACAGACTGGGGTGCACCCATGGTGCCAGTCGTGAAGAGGAGCAAGGGTAGAGCTTGCATTTGTGTCGATCTGAATGAGGCTGTTATAAGAGAACAGTAATCTTGCCAACTACAGAGGAGAGCTGAGCGGGGCAACTACTTTCTCTCCACTCGACGCCGCCAGCGGCTCCTTCAAAATACCACTCAATCTCGACAGCTGTGAGCTCACTACCTCTGTCACGCCATTTGGCCGTTTCCACTTCAAGCGACTACCGTTTGGCATGACAACCGCACCCGTAATCTTCCAGGGGAAGATGATGGAGACCCTACAGGGGCTGGAGGGTGTCCAGGTCTCAATGGAACACATTCTCGTATATGGGGCCACAGTGGGTAATGCACTGCCTTGAGTCAGCTGGTCTGAAGCCTGGTCAAAGCACCTCTGCGGTGTGAGCGTCTCCTCGTGAGGCTCATGAGAAACAACCCAGAGTAGTAGTAGTAGAGAGTTCCGCTCCAGGGAAAAGCCCCGTCGTTGCAGACACAACGTCACGCAGGCCGCTTCCCAGCACATGTGCAGCGACTGACACACACACGCAGTGATGCGGCGTGCTACGTGGCTAGTGTGGTCGAAGGGATTCTACCAGCGAGATGGAGGAAATAAAGATGGCGACATAGCAGCTGACATAGAACTGCTTACTGTCATGACACTCATGAAGAGAGGACGGCCTGAGCACATGAGCAGATTGCCCATGGATGCGAGAGCGTATGTCCAAGTGAAATCAGAGCTGCCAGAATACAACCGCCTTGTCCTAATAGATGCAGGATTGTTGTGCAAAAGTCAATGACAGGTGAGATCCTTCTCAAAATCCAAGAAGGACACCAGGGCCGGATTAAATGCAGAGCGAGAGAGTGTTCATCAGTGTGGTGGCCTGGACTCACTCCAGCCAGAGTGATGTGTGTTCAATGAATTTAATTAACTGAAATGGCCCTTGATGGGGAAATATTTCTCCAGCCCTGACATAGACAGATGTTACATGACATCATGGAATTATATGTGGGAAGGATGAATTGATAGAGTACAATACTGTGTAGGAAAGAGCAAAAGAAAAAAAGATGGTTGGGGTTTTGTGATGGAAATTGGGAGGACAGCTACTCAAAACATATTAAAGGGCCCATATTATGCTCCAGGCACCTTTTCAGCCTGCCTCCACGTATATTTTGTTATCTGGGGTTTCTGCCAGCCCACGGAGAATGAAAAGAAAACAATGATTCGTTGATTCGTGGTTTGGGTTGATCGTGCAGACGGTCTGAAAACGAGCTATTCACAGCCCGGGTGTCAAGTGATGTAAGTTGACTCCTGCTATTGGGGCGACCACACCCCCAACCTGAGCAGCACCTCTCCCCTTGAAGTGCGGAAAAACAGATCGCGTCTACGCCATAATTTTCTCCCCGCAAACGAATGACGACCGCGGGCATGGCCAAGCTAGACTCGCGGCCGGCCGGCGGAGCTCGCGGCTCACGTCTACCGGCCGGCGGAGCCAGACTCGCGGCCGGCCGCGAGTCTGGCTCCGCCGGCCGGGATGTCGTTAACGTTCTACCGCCCAGCCCCTCGTGCTCTGTGTGTAATTATGGAGAACGTGTTCGCTGTGCCTCCCGGGTCTCTACGTCGCGTTTTTGCCTTGTCACGTGCGAATGTTGTCATGGCAGCGCAACGCCGTAGTTGCGCAGCAGACGCGGGGAGGAGCGAGGCGGAGCTTTGCGGAACACGAAGGGAGGGGGGCGAGATGTGAGCAGGAAAGCGCTGGAATCGACCATAGTCTCACAGGGCTGTTTATACAGAAAGAGGAGGGTGCTGTGTGGCTTGATCCTCGACGTGTTTTGACATGGAATGGCAAAGACATGTAGTCCACACACCTGAAAACCAATGTAACTTGTGTAAAAGGGGGCATAATATGGGCCCTTTAAGTTCAAAGATTTTAAATAAAAAAAGATAAATCACACAAACAAAATAAACAAATGTGTGATATACGAGTGCATATTTGTTATCCTTCTCTCCCTCTCTCCAAAATAATTATACACAAACGGATTATACTTGCAAAAATTTGCAGAGTTTTAAAAGTAATGTTATCAGTAATGTTAGTAACTAATTGTTTTAACTGTTAAGTAATTCTCTTTTGCGTGTTGAGTAATAAGTAACTGATTATATTTTTCAACAACCTTGACCAGATACCATCAGCACTTTAACACTGGCTTTAAAATTTAATTTAATATTCTGTAGCTCCTAGAGATGTTTTCAATTGTTAAGTGGTAACATTAGAAGCCATTCGAGTGCACTATTGTCAAATCTGATATACTCAATTTCAAGCCTTCCAATGCAGCAATCTTATTAGGACTGAGGGCGATCGATGGCCAAGAAAGAATTAAATCAGAATGTTGTCTGGCTGTTTTGGAAATTGCAAACAAACTGATGCAGATATCAACAAAGCGGGAATATAAAAAATGAAAAAAACAATGCACACAGTCATAAATCCTGGAATACGTTTGATGGAATATAACATATAATGATGATATATGTCTGTGTCTGTGTAACAGGATCTGACGAGGAACTTCCTTTGAAGAGACACGGTGAACCCAGTGCGTGTCTGTGTGTGTTTTGGCTCGCAGGCGGTGAGGCTAATGTGACCAGACACCTTGCGGGTCCCAAAGTGACTCTCGTAGTAACAGATCAATCAGGGCTGGCTGAGTAGACAAGCTCCCCTCACCTCCATTGTGATACCATTATCTTCCATTTAGGGAAGGAAAAGTCATATTGATTCTTGCCATTATGTCACTGCAAATTTGGGTCTATTTTGCTCCTTACAAGTCCTCGGTCTGCCTGGGAGGCAGGAGCTGAACGCTACTGGGCAATGGAAAGAATGTATACACAAATACAAAAGCAAGTGGTACAAAAAGGATTTGGAGTATAATTACATCGACTACAATATCTGCATTTTAACAATATAATAAGAGTTGTTTATTGCACATTGTAGAGTATGTGCGGACAAGGCTTACAGCCTTGTCTAAAGAAGACAGACAGCCACACAAACAGTGAGATGAACACTCACATTTCCGACCTTTTGACAGCGTTTCTATCGATTAGCAATTTGTAAACAGCGGGAGCGGGGGGGGAGGGGGGCTTTTATCAAAATGCACTGTGGCTTCAGCACAGCAGTGTTCGAATTAGTGAAGAATGGAGAGAAAGGGGCACCAACTGCAGTTGGCCTGCGAAAGTGACGGAGGGCAGCTGTGTTGCCACAGCGAGGGAGAGTGGAGGAGGGGGATAAAGAAAGCACAGAGAGGTGGTGGTGGGGGGAGGTTTGCAGTACAGCGGAGACGGTGAAAGCCTTTTAGAAGCTGAAGGACAGTGAACACACTGAGGTACAAGACACATTCATTGATTATTAAATGGCCATTGCCAGTGGATGAACTACAGCAACCTGTTTATCTGTTTCACACGACAGTCAGAACAAAGAAATGCCACAAGGACACGGCCTGCACGCTGGTGACTTGAATATGTAATCCATTTAATTTCAACAGTACCCATGCAGAAAACGAGGTGATGTAAACCTAAAAATATGTGAATTGCTACGTGTAACATGCATGTGCCAACAAAGGCGGGCAAGAAGACCCAATTCGTGAAAACAATGCAGGATTAAAATTTCTGTTGAGCAAAAAACATTCAGAGTTCAACACATGCACCTCCTGCACAGTAAGAAGGCCTTCTATCTCCATCTGCATCTCACAAATATGCGAAACTACATAAAACGAGCAACACGAGTGATGCGTGCATGAGGGTTGCATGTGTCTGTGCACGTGTGTGCTGTGTAAAGCCTAAAAGGGATTTACGGGCAGGGCCCGCAGTGAAACAGGTGGGCGAACTGCGCTGCGGCTCCCAGATCCAGCAACAGCCGGCGTCACAGGCAGGAGCCTGGCCCCACATCAGGCAGCCCAGCATGAACGCACCATGTTTAGTGTCGCTAAATAACTCTAAATAGTCACATGCGAGTGCCAGACTTCAACGGAGCGGCACTACACGGGTGCAACGGGGTTCTCACCTTCAATGAAATCATCTCGATTGGTTAAGTTATGGACTTGGGCTACCTGGTTGATCCTGCCAGTAGCATATGCTATGTCTCAAAGATTAAGCCATGCAAGTCTAAGTACACACGGCCGGTACAGTGAAACTGCGAATGGCTCATTAAATCATGGTGATTGTGTTTCAAATCAGAAATGAACAAAAGCACATCTCTGCACAAGATAGGGTTTCTGTGTATCCAAAGAAAAAGAAAGCACAATGAGCCGTTCTTTTGAAAGGTTCATGTAACAGTACTTTTTGAACATTTGAATCATATTTTAGCAATACCTTGATAATTCTGATAACCGTGACAATTTGGTCACTATAACTGTGACGTTAAATGTTTATACATTGTCACATCTCTAGTCTCATCACGGGCATGAATTTGGGCTAGTGGGCCCAGCTGTGCACCTGAATGGAAGGTCACAAAGGCAGCACCATGAATCACCTCAACGGGGTTAGCCTGCCACAGACCGTCATGATTTATCCCCGGCAGGAGACATCAGCCATGAGAGGAGGTCACATGCATATAGCATGCAGTCCACACATGCAGTGTGTCTACCTGTACTGCAACCACCCCCCCTATCAGGGATGCATCACACACACACACACACACACACACACACACACACACACACACACACACACACACACACACACACACACACACACACACACACACACACACACACACACACACACACACACACACACACACACACACACACACACACACACACACACACACACACACAAATGTAAAACAGCTTGGCTTGCAGGGATCAGTCTAGAGAGTCAATTCCAATGCCATTATCTATCTGTGCATCGTTGCATGTAAGTCAGATATGTGTAGGTTTTGATCCTAATGAATGAGTAACCGGGTATGATTTGTCTGTCATTGCATATGCAACATGTTCATGTGTGATTTTGCATGCACCATGAATCACCTCAACGGGGTTAGCCTGCCACAGACCGTCATGAGTTATCCCCGGCAGGAGACATCAGCCATGAGAGGAGGTCACATGCAGTGTGTCTACCTGTACTGGAACCACACACGAGCTTCGGAGCCGCGTGCCATCAGGGATGCATCACACACACACACACACACACACACACACACACACACACACACACACACACACACACACACACACACACACACACACACACACACACACACACACACACACACACACACACACACACACACACACACACACACACACACACACACACACACACACACACACACACACACACACACACACACACACACACACACACACACACACACACACACCTTACCCCCAAGGTCGTTAACAGCGGCTCTCCCCTTGTTTGCTTGCAACCAAGACAAACTGCCAACAAAAGGCTGATACGCAATGCTATCCATCTTTAGGGACGTTCGACGCTGCTTGTTGATTTAAATGGGTGCTAAGCAGGTACAGAGGACAAGGTGGGGCTGAGGTGACTCGAAGCTGAGGACTGGGGGTTGTGGGGGGTGATAATGTGATTCCAAAAAAAAGAGGGAAACCATACAATTCTAATTTACTCAATTCATTTAATGCGCTCTTTCTATTGACTCCCACAAGCACCCCATATTTTACAAAATGGATGAAAATTAGGTATATAAGTTGAGGCATTTCACATATGCCATGAGTTTTTTTCTTCGTTTAAATCAACATAATACATTTCCAGACTATTTCATACCATGGTACATTAATTATGTTTTTGCATGGTTTCTTTTCCCTTCTCTCTCACGTTCACTTCCATGTGCATCTGTGTGTTAAGGGTACACGACTAAATAATACGTCAGTCAGATCCGATTTGACTTTTCAACACAGATATTTGAAGACAGATTGACTGAACTTACCTATTCATTATTTGCACAGATCAATGATTCTTCAACAAAAACAGCCTTGTTACATTGGAAAAAGGTGCAGACGATAAAATCTAGTAAAATATAATTTTAAAGTTTCCGGCAAACAAGCAAAAACATTTTTTTCTCTCTCTCCTAACTAGGGTTCACATACACACAGTGAAAATATCTTGGTCTCAAAACGGCAGCTGAACTCTTACCTTGATATCCGGCTTTGCAAGGGGTTTTACTGACATTGATAATTCAGTTTTAGTCTTTATAAAACTTTTCCAAAGCTCAAAAAAATCCCAGAAAAGTCGTCTTTCTCTGAGTCTGACTCTCACCTTGGTACGAGCAAAAACTATAGAAAAAACTGAATAAATTACTCAAAGACGAGTCTTCCCTTTTGCACACAACATATTGAGATTTTGTGGTTTTGCATCGCATTAATCATTGGTCACTTGTTTGACTTTGTTTTTGATTTTAATCGATTTTTATCTACATGTTAAACTCGTTTTGACTGGATTCACTGACATGACACCGTAGGCGAATCATTTTTTGAACTACACGTCATTTTCTTTCGCCGGCCTACAATACATCCATGGTTTTATTGTCTTTGTCAATCATGGTACATTCAAACTTGCTCTACCATAGTTTCAGGCTAATGTTAAACAAAGGAAAGTGGAATTTGTCTTATTCAAATCCCAGATTTAATATAGTAGAAACAGACACAGGAACCTATGGACCATGGACCTATTTACAAATCAAAGCAATCTAAATGCTTAGTTTCATTTTGCTGCGATCCTCTAAGTCTGCACTTTGATGTCTTCATACCTGTGGTGTGCCCAACTACATGGGTTTCAGGTGAAGCTGGGATGTGCCGATATGTGTGTTAAGCATAACCACAATGAAGACAATGTTATGGAAATAAGCACACAGTATATTAGAGCAGTTGTGCGACCCGTTTATCTTATTGATTTTGATGTCGGGTGTTGTGAGTTTGATAAGGACACTGCAGACTGGCACATTCTTGTTTGTGGTTCCTAATGATGGTCTACATACATTCCAATAGTCAGGCAATTATATACCAGTTTGTTTAAATCATCCAGTTCACATCCTTCTCATTAGTGTCTAACACAACAGACATCAAAGACACTGATGGAAGTGGAGTTTGATATATCCATCTTCTCCCCCCGTAGGTGTAAGGCAGAGCACATGGTGACATGAGTAGAAACCAAGGAAATCAGTCTCAGTGGATAATGATGGGGAAACAGGTCTATAGAGCTTGATGAACTGTTAAAGCTCCAGTCTGTAATTTTTGTATTTTTCTGGCAGCATCTGGTGGTAAAGTTGCAAACCGCAACCAACTGAGCATCTGACAGGGGACACTTTATGGTGGCGCACCGCTAATTCCATTTCCGGTTTCCCGCAGCGCTGGAAATTCAACACAAATGCGATGTTTTCTGGACTGTTTTCTGCAACTGTATTTTTAATGCTGCGTTCCATTTAACCTCGGAACTCGGACCCCGGAAGTCAGGGGGGTGATTTTTTTCCCGACATCCAGAGTGGCAGTGGAACTGGAACGCAGCACAACAAGACATAGTGAACATGGCGACTTACACGGAGGTCAGGTCCCCGTCATGTAACTATATTTAACTCATTCAAAGTTGATGAAAAAACAGCGGTTCTGATTATACATATATGAACACATAATTATGGACAATATATTACATTTCTGTGAATATGTTCTTCAAAATATTACACACTGTAGCTTTAAATTCTTTGTATTTGTGTTTGTATTTCTGGTCATGTGACCATTTTGTCACAAACAAAACCCTGTATTGTTGAAGTCAAAATGTCCTGTTTAAAAAGACTCATTTTACCTTTTGATTTGTGTATGTGTAATGTCTGTGAGAAGGGTAATCATCGTTATCATAGTAATCAATACCTGGGTTTTATGACGCAGCATTTTTTGGTTTGTTGGTTATAGCTTCTCTTGGTTCACTAACTCCACTAGGTTCATTAAGGAGATTAGCAGCAGCGCCCGCTGTGAAGAGAAGTTAAAACCTTCGGCCCACAGGAAAAATATATTTGCAACGGTTTTACTTAGTTTCGTATTTTTGTACAAATTTTTCTGAACGTAAAAAAAACATTTCTCTTACACCGTTCACAACCTCAACGACATTAATTGAATCAAAGTCCTTTTTACTTTTCAAGGTTACAAGTCCATTCAGTTTCAGTCTCTAATTCTGAAACTTCCTTTGAAGTTATTAATTTATCTAAAGACTTGGATTATTTTAAGATGCCAGATATTTTGTTATAGTTTGTTTTGGGCCCAAAAGAAGAAGAAAAAAACCCCCATGAGATTTCAGGGAAAATAAAGTGCAAATAAACACGATCTCCTGAGTGAAACTCCATGTGATTTGCCTCCTACCCCGTCTTGGAACAGCACAACGTCCACACATCAGCGACCAGACGAGATGAAGACCACGAGATCTCGACAGAAGATGAAGCAGCTCCCCGTTTTCAGCAGAAAGAATCGTCCCTCAAAGCACCAGCCTGCACACAAGTGTGCATCCAAGTTACTTCATAGTTCAAATGATTCGTTTCACTTCATACTGGATTCACAACGTATTAAATTAGACACAGCAAACACTTTAGTTTTTTTCCAACTTGTTTTTCAGTTCCAAAACAACATACAATGTAAATCCCCATTTCACAATGGGCACAAGAAAATCAGCAACACAAATCAAATTCACACAATTCACCTCCCGGCTTCACCTAAACTACAGCAGTGGCATGAAATTTAGCACCTAGCTTAGCTGAGCTAATTTCAGGGAGCAGTGGAAAGAGGTGGACAACGCACATTCACATGCCTAGTATGCAGGGCTCCAGATGGCGACTAAAACGGTCGCCATTGCGACTGACTTTTTGATTTTGCGACCTGTTTTTTCTGCCGGTTTCAGTGGCGACCATTCAGACGCATGTCAATACATAGAAATAAATAATTAAACTAGAAATTGACATATGTTTCGTTTGTGTTGCCCGCTAAACTCTCATCTCCTCGCGCCTGCATCTACCTGCCCTGCGGGACCGGCTTTGGTTTCGGTTTCACATACATTGCGGTTGGTCCGCAACGTTACAGCCTGAAATCAGCCGCTGTACGTTGGTTTCTCTGCCGGCATTGTGCCTGCCGCTCTTGTGCAACAGCGGGAGGACGGTTTAAAAATCACGTTTCATTTTACAACTTTGAAGTGGTATCATGTGTTTTATTTATGCCATTTCAATGTAATTTGGTTCGAGTTTTAATTTATAAGTTAAATGTACCTAACCACATAGTTGGATAACATTGGCCATAAAAATAAATGCGTTATCGAAAAATATTACATTACATTCATTTAGCGGACTCCTTTGTCCAAAGCGACTTACAATAAGTGCATTCAACCGTGAAGATATTATCAAAAGTGCATGAATCAAGAGAGTACAGAAACATTTGTCAAATAGGCAAAAACAGCTCCAAGTGGTCATTTTAGAGTTGTTGTTTTTTTGGGGACATTTATGTATTTATGCTTACAACATTGAAGCATATTGGACATGGCACATACTTTGCAAAGACAACATTATGCACACTGTGGGAGGCAGGGCAGACAAAGATAGACAGTACAGAGGTGTAAGAAAAGGTAAGGGAGACATTAGACATTGTACTCTCACATCGATATATCTTGACTCCTGAAAATTTCATTTGGCTCCAAAATACTTTGGGTTTAGGAGCTCCTTGATACATTTTTGTGTCTGAGAATCCCTGTTTCTTTTTGTTGTAAATTATCTGTCATGGCAAATTGTTTTTGAGATATTTTTTGAGAGATGTAGTTCATAGCCAGTCACATGTTTCTTGTGTTTCTATTGCTGTCCATCACCCGCATTTGCTTACGACTTTGATTATAATAAGTCAGAGTTGAAAATGAATTGACAATATAAGTCCAAAAATAACAAACATCGATGACAAAAAATTGTTTCATTTCAACTTCTTCCTAGATGAGCCCAATTTATGCCAACCAAATCTTTATTGTAGTGGATTTTTCACATCAATTATAACTTTATCCCAAAAAGTGAATTATACTGACATGTTAAGGGTGTTCTAAAAGGAAATTATTACAAACATCATTCACATTTCATCTACATGGATGAGAATTGAGAATTTCTATTTCTGTATTGCTTTTAAAACCCAAACAATGTGACCCGAAAAGTAGCAAAGGGTCCAGAGAGTGAACATAATACAAGGGTTAAGCGAACAGAAATGATTACTTATTACCGTCAAATTCTCATGACACACAGCATGCGGACTGGTCTTCATCCATGACACCCCAGAAATAACATAACATGCAACTGAGGTCTTTACCAACCAAGTTTTAATGTTAGTAGGCTAACTCCATCAGCTGACTCACCAGGGCAATCCGCCTTAGTTGGAACAAACTTCTCTCTCACAGCTACTCGGTAGTTGAATTTGAGTTTTACTCCCACCGACGCCAGCTTCAGGCGGTCCCACTTCAACACGGATTTGATTGACTTTCCTCTGGACCTGCTTTTAGTGTTTTCAAACACACTGGTCTGAGTGTTTTCACTCACCTGTCCGAGCCGCATGCTCTGGGTTGCAGGTGATGCATTCAAGGACCTTCTGTGAAGCCCAAAGAAGTACAAATAGCCTCGGGGATGCATTCAAAGAACATCTGAGGAAACTGTGGAAACTTAGGAAACTACTATAACCAGGGTCACATTTGTATCTTTGTTTTACTTTGTTCACTGAGAGGACATCCAGTTTTATTATGCTGTGAAAAGGAAGTAAACATGTCAAAGTACAGCTTTGTGGGACTGATGGCATGATTTTAGGAACAAAAATCAAACGTTGTCCTGCACTTAATCCAGTGAAGTTGTTTGATGAGGTTACTTATGGAATACAGATATCCTGTGTGTTTTGGTGAAAGAACATGGTCACGGTTAAACATTAAAACATGAGCTTCCCCCTTCCTGATCTTTCTCCCATAAATGTGGACATTGTGGCTTCATGAAATGATTTGTATAAAAATCATGTGTGTTTGGAGAGGTGCAAGGAGGCTAACGCTGGTTGTACCATGGTTTGCTGTTTCCCAGAATTTTGCAATGGTGATGGAGAGCGCAAAATTTTAGCATGTGCCAATGTAGCAATATTTTGGGCTACGATCTGGGAGCCTGTGCAAACGTTTGCAGCCTAAGGTTGCCCATAACACCCGTCATATGAATAAAACATGATTCCTATGCCTGTTCAATATTATTTCAATCTATTAGTGGTTTGGACGATCTTATCTTAAAGGTCATTGCTGTTCCTTGATGCTGTTTGTCAGGATCTTAGTGTAATATTAATTGAATTAGACAAAAGAGTGGGGGTTAACACATTCTAGTGATTTACACTCGTTTTGCAGTCTTTTCAATAAAGGGGAGTAAATCTATTTTGAAAAGTGTTTAAATGAAGGGCTTCGCTGTGAAACGACTACACTGCACTGACAGTGAAAAAAAGGAGCAGAAATGAGTCAAATCAAATTAACTCCAAGTTATTGCCTACTTATTCAAATTCCATCAGAGATGCAAACAGATGTGCATGGGCACTCGCGCGTGAACGAGCCAGTAAAACAAAACATTAACATAATTTTGTGTGAGATTAGTTTGATTTTGCACTTATTAGCAATTGGCGCGGATCAAGCCGAGACAAAGGGAAATCAAACAAGGCCCATGTAACGCGCCCCGACTGCAAAACAAAGACAAACCCCCTGCAGACACCGAGAGCGAGCATGCAGGCAGGAATAAATCAGAGCTCCAGCCAGGCAGATGAGGTGTATTTCACACTCAAGCAGTGGCCTACTCTGCACAGCACCGGGGGATCATTAATCTCTGGGAGACAAGCCCTCTGGCCTGGCGCTGGCACAGGTAGACCTGAGTTGGCCGGCCACGAGCCTACAACAGTAATGGTCTCCTTGTGTTATCAGTTGTCAGACAGTACAGAGCTGGTGCTGTTGACCAACCTGGAGGTGCGCCCCAGCCAAGAGCCGCGGGCCCCCATGGAGCGGTGGCAGCATTGTTTGAGCTGGATATAGAGGTGACCTGTCCCTGGTTGGATGTAGACAACGAGATGAGACAGCTGGGGCAGAAGTTGAGGCTGGAGCATGGGGCAGCTTTACCCAAGCGAGCAGTGTTGGGTTCACTATTCAAAAGAAGTCACATATATTATTTATCAGTTGCCACTCATTTAAAATGTAATTTCTGGATCGCACTTATTATTCCACCGGAGCTCTCATTTCACTCTAACATAACTCAAGCTCCTGTGCGCTCAATCCGACGATCGCCAGGGGCATTTATTTGAAACACTCTCTTCATCCCTTTTGGATCAGTATGGGATCAATTTAATGGGAACACCATGCCTCCAGAGAGCACACTTCACTTTCTTCAATGAAGACAACACATGGTTCACAGAGGCTGAGATATCTAATGGCAGACTAGTGTCAAATAATGGTCGATAATGATGAACTATTTTTTTTTTTTTTTCAAATGCAGAATTAAGTCAGTGCACCAAGTAAATTACATGAAACCAGAGAGGAAACGAGGACAGGGTCAAAGTGTTGTAAATCAAACAAGCAATGTATTACAATAAATTAAAAGTTATAGTTATATTATTACTTTTTTATGCTACTGAAGGTGATACTTAAACAAGATGTATATTCCTCAGAATGTTTGCTCAGGCAGCCGGGTGGAAAGCCCTTCCCAATGGAGGTGATCCAGACCCTATTCTGACAGAATTCGTCTGGGTCCCAGGCTTGTGCCATCGTGCCTGTACCGCAGAATTGTGAAACCTGTTCTCAATGACTTTACCAGGCAACTTTACTAGTGCAACAGCCAGAGAGGCAGCACATAAGTACTGGGTGGATGGATGAGCTGTTAGCTTAGGCTTTCAACTCCAGCTACGTCCTTGGCATACAGACATGAAATTGGTATTAATCTCATTTAATATTAATATAACAATTTCTTTGGCTTCTACTGCATTGTATCATCATCATTCTCTCTATTTGACCCATGCATCTCTGGTAGTTTTAATTTTATTTGAAACAACAATACTTTCACTTTGTGGGTTGTTGCTTTTCTGGACAGAGAGGTGTACTTGGGGTACATCTGAGTCAAACACACACACACACACACACACATGAAATATGACTAAAATGTTAAATAAAAGGGCACATCATTAAATTAAGACGGTATAAGGGCTTCAGTTCAGTTGTCGGTGTATGGCACTAAGCAGTAATGAGGGTCGGGAAAATGAGACAGCCAGTATCGTAGTGACAGAAACACAGTACAAACACGATACTGTACAAAGACCTAGGGATGCTTGGATCTCTGCGATATTTTTACTAGTCCTCTATATCCCTGAGACATCTTCATCATCGAGAGTAGCTGGTACGATGTCCTTGCATCCTGGTGTTATTTATGACCCAGCTGGATAATCGACCACAAAAAACAACTGTCAGAGCCGAGATCCCATTCACTTCCCAAAGCTAGCTCATTGTAAATCTTTGAGTCTACGGTCAGTGCAAGGTTTCGTTTGAGAATGTGTCTCATGTACTGTATGTGTGAGTGATCAATGGGGTAATACAGCTTCTGAGTCATTTGACAGTTCTCATACAGGTTTCGAAAAATAATATCAGGAAATTAAATGCATGCATTAATAAAAACCACCGCAACATGAGGTCATGTTCATCAAGGAAAACAATTCACACAGCCCACACCATTCTCGAGAATATATGCATAACACTGTCCCACCAATTTGTCCATTCTCTCCCCCGCTCCCATTCTCACTGCACACTAATCGTTGTCCTCACCCTCCTACCTCCACACAGACATTTGGAGGTGCTGACCCTAAACTGAAAAGAATGGCAACTGTGCCTTCATGTACATAAATGGTGTAAAGTATGTATTCTATGTTGCTTTATATATTGTTATATATGTTTACATGTTTTTTTCCCACTATCGGGTGTAATTCTGATTCACTTCCATACTGTACTTCTAAGGCTACATCCATACTGCTACGTTTTAATTTTAAAACTGAACCGAACTGCATCCAGACGAGCATTTTAGCTCCACGTCAGTTTTAATTCCTGCCCACACTAACGCACCAGAAAACCTGTCACGTGACCACTCACGTACACTGGCCATGCACTTGCCTCTGTGAACAGGAAGCAGATTGTCTACTCCGCAGATGGTTACTTGGTAACAGAAAATACTACGAATGAGAAACACAAATTGTCTCAACTCGTCTTGAATTGAATCATTAGAATCAGAATCACCACTGTCTGCAGCAGCTTCCATTCAAAATTGCTTGGGCGAGGTAGAACTATTATTAAACATAGCAAGCGCCTTGTGCATTAATACTTTGCCGGTTCAAGGATGCCAATCATTTAAATTGTGAAGGTATGCGACGGAATCATCCACTTTTATTTCTCACTGCAGCGGAATTTTCATAGTTGGTACGCTGACAGCGGTTCGACCCGCGATTTCTGGTGAAGTATGTAAAAATAAAATAAGTAGAATACAGAACAGTCACAAATATATGATTTCTGAAACATATTATTGTACAATAGCTATAAGAAGTATTCAACTTCCAGGCTCTTCAATGCTGTCTGAACTGTGGCTGTTCACCTACAGAACGGCACTCTCTTTAACATCATGTTAAATATTTTTTTTTATAATACAATGTCCTAATTTTATATGCTGTATATTTATCATTGATAGAAATATGTTTTAAGTAAGTTATTAGCCTACTGCTAATTCCATTAAAAAAATCCTCTGAGAAACAAGCACCTACCTCACATTAAAATTGAGAAATGTTTGCTCAACATTTCTATCATAATACTTCTCCTGCTGCCGCTGGATCCAGCTCAGCCTTTCTCTCTCCGAGGTGAAGTCTCCTTTTGGAAAGAAGTTTATTTTGGCTTCTTTCTCACAGCTGCCTACATTTCATCCACCTAGCATATGAAATATAACCCTTACTATTCCTTTCATCCGGAGGGGGCAGCTCAGTCAAAGCGGGCATCATCAGACTCCGGCAGTTTTAGCCGGGCCTAACGCACGTCCTTGCTCCTGCCTCTGTCGCAGTAAACAGATGGAGGTGTCAGTGGATTGCCACCTAAACACGAGCCAGGGCGGAGCTACTGGGCTCATTTGCATGTCGGGGTGTGAGGAGTTGTCTGTTTCGGGTCACAGAGGTTTCTCTCCGGCGACCCAGCCGCGTGCACTTGTCTGCACGGAGAGGTCAAGGGTAAGGGGAGCGGTGACAGGGGGAGACGCTCCGTGCTGCTTTTGTACGACTGCAACCTCTGGATGTCCCTTTGTCTCTTCCAAAGTTGGTTGAAAATAAATAAAAATAAAGCATAAAGCACCAAAAATAAAATCCTGTCTTTATTTAATCTGCTTCCAGTGCTGGACCAGAATGTTGTTTTCAGCCTGCTCACAAACATCTCATGATGGATGGCCGCTGCTGATAGTGACTAATTATAGAGGCTCTCCGTGTATTTTCACCATTTACACAAGTCCACAAAAAATGGTCACTTCCCCGATGAGTGGCTACAGTTAGCGTCTGCCATTGTTCAGTCAGTTGGGAAAAAAACATGGTTACCACTGCTTCAAGGGTAAAGAGCCGTTAGAAAATTACATCATAAACAGATTCAGAAAGTATTTCATCACTCGAAGCCTGAAGGGAAAAACAACGTGACAAGATGAGCTGCTGTGCTACCAAAACAACGAGAACATCCTCCTTGTTATTTTTGATGAAGGCCGATGAATATTATTTTGAACCATATAGTTCGACGATTAGGGACTTAAACCTATTCACGTTATTTTTAGCGGTTTATGACAACATTGATGGGAGTTTGCATGTTCTCCCCGTGTATGCGTGGGTTCTCTCCGGGTTCTCCGGCTTCCTCCCACAGTCCAAAGACGTGCAGAATGGGGTTAGGTTCATTGGAGACTCTAAATTGACCGTAGGTGTGAATGTGAGAGTGAATGGTTGTCCGTCTCTGTGTGTGGCCCTGTGATAGGCTGGCGACTTGTCCAGGGTGTACCCCGCCTCTCGCCCAATGTCAGCTGGGATTGGCTCCAGCGACCCCCCGCGACCCTTAAATGGATAAAGCGGTAGACGATGGATGGATGGATGGATGACAACATTGATAGCAATGTCATGTCAGTGGGTTGAGTAGCTACAGAGCTGGAGAGGGGAAGTGATTAGCCTAGCGTAGCATGAATAGACCAAAGTGCCCTTACTCTATTTAACTTTTTCTAAAAAAAAAAAAACGGCAACTGTCATCACAAGTGACAGTCTGATGTCAAATGCTTAAACCTAATGTAACAATAGAGAATAGTAGCAAACTCACTCTCAAAGTTACGTCAAAAAACGCTAATTCAATTTCCGGTTTCCCGCAGCGCTGGCAATTCAACGCAAATGCAACGTATTCTGGACCGTTTTCTGAAACCATATTTAATGCTGCGTTCCGCTATACGGACCCCAGAAGTCGTAACGCAGCACAACACTGACGTAGCAAACATGGCGACTTACACGGGGGTCGGAACCCCCTCATGTAACTATATTTAACTCATTCAAAGTTGACGAAAAAACATCGGTTCTTTGTTGCAGGTTATTATACATATATGAACACACAATTATGGACAATGTATTCAATTTCTGTGAATACGTTCTTCTAAATATTACACACTGTAGCTTTAATTCACTGTGTGTAAATGGATTGCTTAAGAATTACACACATTTCCAAGATAAAATATCATTGTTCCTTCAGTGACATCACAGTGTCACTTTCACAAAAGAGACTTTCTGGTAAGTTGGGAGCAATGAGACCCCCTCCAATGGTGATGAGTGACAGCCATTTTAAAGCCTTCAAGGGTTTTTTTTTTTCATGAAACAAACTTCTGAACCTGTGATTTTTAGGAACAGAAAATCATTTTTCGGGGTTGAAATAAATGCCAGAAGGTTTCCACAGACTCCCTGATTGTCTAGTATGGTTGATGGATGATTGTTGAATCCTTCTACTTTTTGGCTTAGCTTCCTGTGAAGGGGTCACTTGAAAAGTTAGGGGCACTGCATTCCCTCTGTACTCATCGATGAGAAACTTAAAGCGATAGCAGACCTTATTAGTTCAAAAATAATGTTAAACTTTCCCCGACAGAATATGTAAAAGCATCAGGAACACCCAGCTCCATCATTTGATGCTCTCAGCGGAGTAAAGGGCTGTGGAGGTGAAAGCAAAGGTTCTCTCCGTGCTCTCGTGAGAGACGCTCCTCTCTCTCTCGGTTGCCTGTACCCGACTAAAAAAACTGGGGAGATGGAAAGAGGTGGAGGCAAAGACATCTTCTTGCAAAAGGGTCACCTGAGTTGACGTGTGTCACCCTTTGCTTTCAGCACCCACGTGTGGGGGCTCCGCTTCCATCTCTATTGATTCTTTGCCACCGCCTCTTGCAGACTGGTTGTGGATTTTCCAATGTTTGCCTAATTTATTCAACATGTGCTCAGCTACAAGACGCGGGGTGCGGTCGAAACGTCCTTCCCATCCACTTGACCTCAGTGAAAAAAACCTCATGAGGTCAAGGAAAGGTGTAAAGGAGGACTGATAGGACGAAGGAAAAGCCGAGAGCGCTGCTCAGAGAATCCGAATCGACTTTCACTAAACTACGTCATCACGCAACGGCGGATGTTGTGGAGATGGACTTCAAGAAACGTAGCGGCTCCATCCATCATGTTTCAGAGTGTATTACCACCGTGTGACATCAGAAAATGATTCATACGCAACTTACATGATGACGTGCGTCTCTTCTGGGTCATATTCTTACTCTTCTTCTTCTTCTATTTCAGATTTAAACGTTAATGTTAAATATCGCTGCTGCAATGAATTGTGGGGCGTCTATATCTCCTTTCCTTTGGCATAGCAAGCTCCAGCGTGACCTGTGCTAAAGGAGATAGGAAAGGAAGCATTGAAGCTCCTTTCCTATGCATTTAGAGAATCCGAACAGCTCTTATCATGGCTGCTGATCAAATACTTCAGGGTCACGTCAAGATTTAGGAAACTTCCTTAGCCAATTTGACAATTCGACCCCACCCTTTGCTCTTGGATCTTCACAGCCATTTCGGTTCACAGCCACTGTCTTCTTCCTACTGCTATCTGCTTCTTCTTCTTTTCTCTTCCTGGCTGTCCTCCTCCTCCTCCTGATTGTATCTTCTTCTCTTCCTCATGGCTCTCCTTCATCCACCTCCTCCCCTGCTCACATGTAGAATTAACACAAGCTCCAAAACAAAACTGTCCCTAAACTTTGTCTGCTGAACATTCTGAGAAATTCTAGACAAAGAAAGGAAAATGAACATTGGCTTAATATCTGTAATGGTTCAAACTTTTCACCTTGCCGCTGCGATTTAGAGTTCGTCAGGGTGTGTTCAGGTGAAACTGGTCACAAAAAAGTGACCATGCAATTCTATTAATTCACAAGTTGCAGAAAATGCTCTTCACGCATAGTTTCACTCTCATATTGTAACAGAGTTTGTTTAAAAAAGTCTTTTCCCTCGTGTTTGGTTAATCTTGAGTTTTGAGTTTCCCGTTTTATTTTGACGTGCACTTCCTGTTCCCCTGTCTCCTGTTGTCTGCCGATTCAATTCTTGTGTTTCCCGCGTCTGTGATTGTCTGCCCCGCCCTACTGTGTTTCACCTGGCGCAGTTATCTCCACTCTTCCTGTGTGTGTGTGTGTGTGTGTGTGTGTGTGTGTGTGTGTGTGTGTGTGTGTGTGTGTGTGCAGTCTCTGTTGCTTCCTCGGATCATCTGTTCAGCTTTGTCATTCATGCTCCTCTTCATTCTGTTATGTCACTTGGTTCAGCTGTTCCCTGTGTTTTACTCCTCGGGTTTTCCCCCAGTGGATCATTTCTTACAGACTTTGTTATTTTCTGGCTCTGCTGTTCCCCGTGTTCTTGCTCCTCATATTTTCCGTGGCGGATTTTTTTTTTTTTTTTGACGGACTTGTTATTTTCCCCGTCCGTAGCGTGAAAGCTTCTTTCCTTTTTCTTTTTTTTTAACCTACATTAAATCCGCCTTCTACCTGCATTTTCTGCATTTGGGTCCTGCTTCTGAATCTCACATCTTGAACGTGTGGCATTACTTCATATTACACTGTTAGAAAATGCAACAAATTGATGATACCTAGTGTGTTCGCAGATGTCAAATCATCAAATGCAAGGTTTTGTTTTTATTACATCAACAACCATTTTCTTCAGCCTCAATTCTATGTCCACCTAAGATTGCTTGTTCAAAACTGAACTGTGTTATAATCTCCAGGTTTAATTGTACAGCACACACATTTTGATGGTTTTTTTTAAACAGCTGATACAATGCGCCTCTGTGGCTATTTTTAGGTTGCGTTTACTTCGACAGATGTATAATTTTCTCTAAACATCTCTCCACCATTATTTGTAGGAATATAGCCCGAGGTGCTCCAGCTGTGTATACCTGCATGATACATGATACAGTCACATCTGCACCTAAACATTTTTAAATGAACCTGGCTCTTGGTATAATTTGAGCTGAGGAACGAACATGCATCATGAAACCATCCTTGCTCCTGTTTATGTCCTCTGCAGTCCTCCCAGGGTGGAAAGATCTTTTTGTTTTATAATGCACGGTGCTTTTTCTAATTCACTGTAATTAGACACTGTCCATTGTCTCACTTGTTCTGTCCGAAAAAACAACAACACACACGCATAGCCTCCCTTACTTTTCGTTTTTGTTCTCACTGACACCGTAAAGAAAGGAAGAAGGAAAAAAAAACCTGTGCGTTAACATATGGAGGTTTTCCAGTTTTGTCAGCATCAAGCATTTAAAAAAAAAAGAGAAAAAAAAAGACCGTGTGATGTTCAGCTGATGAGACAGATGGTTCATTAGAGAATCACAAGTATCCCGCTAAGTCTCCCATCCACTTCGGGAACAGACCTCAGCGACAGAGCCGGAGGCTGCGCTGCGTTCGGTGTGTTGTGGGTGTTGCTGCCACCACAGCAGCTTGATCCGAGACGAGAATAGTCGATTGCAGTGAGCAGAAATCTGGTGTTTAAAGGTAAAAGGTCATTTCTTTTTGGGGGCTGTTACTTGCAGCGTTGTGGGTCTTTATGTTTATTCATTGCGTAATAATGTCTGTGTGAGTGAACTGATTTTGCTCCATACTGCATCATCTTTTGTTTCTGACTTTATCCCCGTCTTCTGTTGTCCCCCCCCCCCCCCTCCACTACCAAGTTTTAGTTTCCATGGCAACGTACAGTATTTTGTTTTGCTCCAGCCAAAGTGGTTTGGATTGAAGCTGCCGAGCATTTCATCTGGTTTGAGTGCATACACTTGTCTTTCCTCCCACCTGAAGATGCCGAAGATACATGTTGATGATATAAAGGTTTGAAAGGCAATACTGTCTGGGGGGGAAAAGGGAGTGCCTTTTGTCCATTCCTTTTTTTTTCCTTTAGGCATTTTTGACGCCTTTACTTTCGAGTTCCCGAGCGTGCAATACTAAATTCCGGCCCCCGTTAATGTTGTTAAACCCGTTCACCTTGGCATCAGTGAACAATCACGCTGCTCAACATCCCGTAGCCACCTGGAGGAGCGATACTGCGAGGGCAACACCCTCAGCAGTCATTATCCCGTAACGCAATCTTACTCCTACATCTTCCAGGTATATTAAAGAGGTTACGTGAAAAATGTGAGTGTTCTTATTGTGATCAATAGAAATTGAATTTCTGCCTATTAGAAATGACCATTGACCTGCCTTAATAGATGGAGGCTACTGCCGGTAGCCTTTATTTTATTTTTGCTGGCGGGGCTGTGCACAGTCCGGAATAACATTTTGTTAACTGGTTCATTTGTGGCGACCGAGAGAGACTCAATCACAGGTTTCCGAAGGTCCATGTAAACAGATTAGCCTCGCCAGTGTGAGGCCAACAGCCAGGTATTTTATGCAGCGTTAAAGCGCAGCTAGTGAATACATCACGCCGTGTCAAACGGGCAGCGAGGGAATGAACGGCCGTGCGGCGGCGACTGTCGGAGGGAAAAACTGCCTTTTCATACTCGGCCGTGCCCTTCACGCCAAAACTCAGATGGAGCCAACATGGGGCGATCGCTTACAGTCGCAGTTCGGGCCAAACTATTCATCAAGGACACATAATATAATAAAAATAGCAGAGTCTCCTTAAATGAAATATATAATTCAGGACCATTTACTCTCTCTGATCCCTTCCCAACACGAATGCTTGTGTTTTCCTATGTCAAATATTGGTTAATCAAACAAGCTATTGCTTTTTTTAAAAGCCCTAATTCTAATTTTCCATTTGAAGGGAAAAAGGGTTACTTTAGTCTATTAATATGATAATATCAGCCCTACTGCTGTCACAATGGTTCTCATGCATGGAAGTGTAACTGTCCATTTGTTCAGAATCCCCTCCCTGAGTAATATCTTCAGACTGATTGGATTCTGCTGTTGGCAGTCTGAAAACTAATATGTTTTCAGGGTTTTCGGGGCATTCAACGTCAATTTATTAAATGAATTGAACTTATCGTAGGTTGTCACAAAATACATCCATTTACACAAACAACAGAGTGATATCTCACACTGAGATGAAAAAAAAACGATGAATATTCCCTCAAGTACTCACTGAAATAATAATTCAATGAAGCCGCCGCTTACTTCGGCTGCAGGAAGATGAAGGAGAAGAGAGAGATGAGAATGATGCAGAGGAGACTTTGTATTGTGGATTTCGAGCAAATATAACAAAATAATAGGGAAAATCTTTTTCTGTTTTAACTCACACGCTGTCAGTTCAAAGATTCAAACTCAAGGACCTCTTATTTACTTGTTCTGGAGATTACAATCATATGATATCACACATGCAGTCCGGTCCCGTAGGCCTGCATGAATATGATAAATTGCATTAAGTGCTCGGACTAACAGAAAGTTTGCACCTCCAAACGTCTTCCGCCGATGACGACTCTGCTGAATTAAACCTTGACTGGAGTTAAAGGTGACACATCATGCTCATATTCAGGTCCATACTTTTAATTTGGGGTTACCACTTGAAAAGGTTTACATGCTCTAATGTTCAGAAAAGGCATCAGTGTTCTCATACTGCCCATTCCCGCAGCTTCTCCTTTCACCCTCTGTCTAAAACGCCTGGATTTCTTTTAGCCCCTCCCCCTCTTGATAAACCCCAGTCTGCTCTGATTGGCCACCTGGCCCAGTCTGTTGTGATTGTTTAACCGTTTTCAAAATGTGTAGGAAATGTCACGCCCCTTAATCAGAAAAGTGGAGATTCTCAGATTGCAGGCGGGGGGGTTACCCCAAAAGAGTCCAACTGTGACATCACAGTGGGAAAGAAATCGAGCCAGTCGTTCAGAGCCAGGCTGTAGGGTTCAGGCAGCTCACCAAAAAAGACAGGGTGGTCTTTTTCCACAGTTTGTGGGCCAGCAGGCTCCTCAGATACACACATTTATGTGCGCAAACACTGAAAATGTGATATTTGCGTTATAATCCTGGGCCCCTATTTGCAAATTACTTTCATTTGACCTTGTTTTCAGTGACTGGTTGACAGGTGACCTATATTACCTTTTTTTTTAAATTATTATTTAAAGCACTTTATTTTGAGGTAACACCAAAAGTTGGTTATGTCAGTAACCCCTTCTTGCACAGGAAAACTGTGAAATTGGCCTTATAAAATATGATGAACTAACAGTGTGGGTTTCATTTCATCGTCAAATAGTTTGGGTTATTTTAACAATGTTGAATCACTTACGGATCTCAACAATTGTCATAGGTAACAATCATTTCATACTAAGTTATGAAAATACGGCCCAACAGATATAGCGATGATACGATGACCTTTGACTTTTGAACTCGCTTGATTTTAAAAAACACCAAAGCAGGGCATCGTTAGCAGAGGAGAAGAAATAATGCTCAGTTTAAAGAGACGTTTCACTACAAAATAGGAAAACTGAGAGACTAGTCATGAGAATTGCATCGCAATCCTAATTAAGAGTAAAAAAAAAAGAGTTAGTCAACTCGCTCCACCCCTGTTTTAGAAAGCCTGGACTGCTCTGTGGACTTGTGGCTCGTTGGAATGAAACCATTTTGAAACAAAGCACACCGCAGCCAGTCACCGCAGCCAGTCTCTTTCTACATCTCCCACCTCGCGCCAAGTGACTCAGAGGCTTCAGGCGATGGCGAGGGAAATGTGAAGGCTGGGACTGCACCATGCCATCAGTGTTTCATTTGTTCTTCATGAATAAGCGCCTGGTGAGACTAACCCCCCCACCCCCCGGCGCTGTGGATCTCGGCGGGTCGCTCCCCACGAGGCCACAGAAGCTGGCTGCCCACGGTGACCTCTTGCACCCCGGATTTCAGTGCCAGCAGCATATTAGCCTCCAGACAACAGCGAGCGCTCCCAAGAATCAGACGTCAGTCCTCTTGCTTCTTAACAAGTGGATGGAAGGATGGGGGGGGGGGGGGGGGGGTGTGAGGGTGAGAGCAAAGGGACAAACAGGGGTGATATTTGATAGATGGCACACTGTGATGTCTCTTGAGGGTTGAAAGAAAGTGAGAAAAAGAGGGAGCAAGTGTGAGAGAGAGAGAGAGAGAGGGAGGAGGAGGAGGAGGGCGAGAGGAAGAGAGCTTCAATGTCAGCTGTCGGATCAAAGGAGAGAAAGGAGAGGCAGACTTTTGGCAGAGAAGGCGCCTGAAATCCATTCGCATTAAAACACAGGCTGACACAAAAGTCGGCACATGAATACAAAGAGCGACTTAGCCGTGTTTGTTTGTTGAGCCCGCAGAGAAAGGAAGATGAAGAAAAAAAAGAAAAAGAGTCCCTTTGTAGGGCACGTTGTATACATGTGAGTGTTTGCCTGGCTGTTTGCCTGTCTGCCAGTGTGGAAGTCCCACCGCTCGACTGTGTGTGAGTGTGTGTGTGTGTGTGTGAGTGTGTGTGTGTGTGTGCGCGAGGTAGGCGAGCATTGGGGAGCAGGAAGCTGGGGAGTTTCGGGAAAGGTCGTGAGGCACAGTGGCTTGGCATGGTGGCATATTTCATTCATAAGCTCACTGGGGCACATCTGTGCTGCAGGGAAGATTAAGCTGCAACTCTTGAGTTTGCACCGAAAAAAGGCAGCGGGCCGCGTTCCATTAGCGAGGAAAAACAAAAACCTCTTTAGAACGACGAAGTAAATTAGTAATGTTGCCCTGGTTGGCGCAATGCATTTTTTACTTTTTTTTTTCATTATTTATTTTATGTTGGGTTGCGTCGAATTGAATAAGAGGCAGTGAAGGAAAAAGAGATACAAGAAATGAAATACCATTTGGCATATAGGCATTTATGTCTTTTTTTTTTAAATAAAATGAAAACCCAAGGCCATAGGTGAGCATAGCATCTTATGACGCATAGTTATGCTTTATTGTTACAATGCCCTCTGGTGGCTGTAGTAGCTATGACGGGAGCAAGTCAGGTGACACAGTCTGCGAGGTTTGGGTCAGTAGTGGTGTGTCTTTCCCAGGATAACCTATATAGAACACGTTGTTTTCTTTCATTGATGACTGTTCCACAACCCTACCTACGTGCTGATTATTGTTACCGTGACAACAAAATCCTCGTAATCGTAAGGAACATGGATCTTTTACGCCGGGGGCCAAATACAGCACCACCACGAAGTCTGGTTTCATACATGACCAGTGTTTAATCAACAGCGCTCTGAGTCGGGGGCCACGACTACTGAACAGGACACTTAAAGGTCAGATCTGTTTCAGAAGACTGCGTCGACTGCACATTACCTGGTAACTGATATTAAATGAAAACATGAATTGTACGATTTACCCCTGCACTTTAGAACGAGCATATTATTGAGAAATGATAGTTGGTTGGTTTGTGCAGCTGCTCCGCTCTTCACATTGAGAATATGAACATTCAGTGAGGCACAGAGATTAAATGTTTTTTAATGTTGACAGACATGATGATGATGGTGTTTTATCTTTTCTTTAGGATCTACCTTAGAATCATGTTTTAACCTCTTTTTTTGGACGTGGTAATAGAGGAACTAGACAGTGAGTAAAATCAAAAATGATCTTTTCTGTCAGGCATTTGTAGCAGACAAATCCCATGAAAACTTAAATCCATCATAGCAAACGCAGACCCTGTTGTCCGAGGCACAGGTTTCTGAAATCGGGTGCAACTGGTTCAAGTTGTAATTTATTTCCCTTTTCATACACCGCAGATGCGTATTCTTACAGTTGCTGTTTTCCCTGCTTTTGTTAAATGAATATTTCATATGCAATGTATTGTGTTATGTAGCACCAGCATCTTTGGTATCTTTACTTCTTGATGTTTTGATGTGGTTTTGTTCTGTATTTTACTGTGGCCTTGCTGAAATAAAAAAGTAATCTTGTAAAGATCGGAAAATAACCTGAGCCGTAAAATATTATTACATACATTTCAATGCTTGTTACCCAGCTGGAAGATGCATTCACATCTCAGTGGTGGGAGAACAAGATCATGCTGCTCCGCGGTTTATCATTTACCGCATTTAACGTTTCTCTCACCTTTAGCGCTGCTCGATACCGTCTGACGGCTGACCTTTAGTGGGAGAACCAGATAACTGTAAGCACCCACTCACGCACACACAAGCGGGGGGGAGAAATGGGCGAGTGCGCGCACTCCTTCTAAGGTCGTAGCCCGAGGCAGTCAATAAGAGTGGTGAGCTTTTGTGTTTGCCGATACTTATCAGCAAACACTTTGACGTGGCTGTATGCTGGAGATAAACATCAGGCAGAGCTTCTCTAATGCAATGATGGGGGGAAACACACACACACACACACGCACACGCACACAAACACACGGTCTAATGCGTTAAAATAAATATATGACACTTCACCTCACCATAACCCTCTACAGTTTACAGTATGTTCACGCGAACAGAATGTAATGAGGCCTTTGACACACAGGCGCGCAGAGGCAGAAATATTTACATCAGCTGCGCAGTCGCACGCACGCGCACATGCACGCGCACATGCACGCGCACATGCATGCGCACATGCACGCGCACATGCACATGCACACGCACACGCACATGCACGCGCACACGCACGCGCACACACTCTCCCTCTCTCAAGTCCTTGTGCAAGCTGCTCTGAAATCCTGCAGAGAGGAACATTAAGTCATACAAACACCTTGAGTGTCAGCCTTGGCTGTGAAAGGGGGGGAGGGGGAGGGGGGGGGAGGGGGGGGGGGGGGGGGGGGGGGGGGGTGGATGGTCTTTAGCCTCGGCTGCTCAGGCAGTGATGAATGACCAGATCATTTCCAGGCCACACACACACAAAAACGAGCACACGATTGCACACACACACACACACACACACACACACACACACACACATTTGGTGTGAGCGCTAGCAAAAATGAAATAAAGAGAAACACACGCACACTCCCTCATGCGTAACGTTTGCACACACATGAAGTCCACACGGCTCTGGTGTGTGTGTGTGTGTGAGTATCCATCTCTCGCTCTGACACCATAGACAGGTCTTGTCTCTGGCTTTAGGCCGTGTGCAATGCTCGCCCTTTGACCTCCCCGCTATACGTTTCCATACTCTGCCCGGCTGATGACTGACTGAGTGCTCGCTGTGCAAAGGTCTCACACAAGAATCAATCTCTGTTCCATGCACTCTCAAAATAGACAGATGGAGGCAGAGGATATTGGTTCAATAATAGAAAAAAACGATGGACAATTACATAGTGCTTTTTTATGGTCTCTCTGGAGATGGGGGCATGAGGAAGGATGGTTAAAAGGTGAGCCATATAGGAGATACTTTCCACTTTATATTATTGGATTGCGGGAAAATGATTGGATGACATGCGGGGTTTAAAGGGTTACGATGATAATGTTAGCCAGTTATATTTTACCATATTCCCCCCATGTACAAGTGGCATTTTAACACAAGCAAACCATTATCATGAGACATTGCAGTGTAATTACTGTAAATCGACAAGACACTGTTGGATAAAACGTTGGATTAATTCATGGCATTGACGAGGAAATATTTAGATTGTTTACCGATATAAGAATAATAAGATGCATTTAGCCCCTAGTGTATATAAATACGCAATATCATATAAATATCATCAGGTTTACTTTTAGTATCAAATCTTATAGGCACCTGTCAGTGTTACAGCATTAAACATTAAATATCATTAAAAGCATTATCATACATGCATGATATATTTGATTATTTGTACATTTTTCTAGGTACAATATATACATATTCGATACAAAACTGCAGCACAGGATTTAAATCCAGTGGCAAATTTTCAGAGCGTGTGCAGGAAGAAGTTCAGACTTTAAACAAAGCCAAGCATCAGTGTGATGGATGCTGGGGTTGTGTGAAATTTTGAAAGTTGAATGCAAAGACACATGTCGTCACAAACCAGCTGAAGGCGTGTGACCCCACAGCCGCTTGCTGTCAAATTACAACAATTACTGTAGGTGACAGTGAGCCGTTAACTGGCAGTGATACAGTGGTAATGCTGGACATTGCAGTTGTCTTTATTTCCAGATGTGTTAACTTGATGCTCAATTTCCCGTGAAGTTATCCTTAAATCAGATTGTTAAATACTGTTAAATTCATCAGCCAAAAATACATCCACTTGAATATGATTTATACAGTTATATGTATGATTGAATGAATTCTTGTGTTAAATGCGTGTAGGATGTTTTAGAGAAATACATACGTATAGGGGTTCTATAAATATGTTTTCGTCATTGTGTTGTGTATCGCCTGTCATCTTTGAAGGATCTGCTCTCTTTGGGAAAAAATGCTAATATACAAACCTTTTTTTCCCCTGGAATTTGTGCAAATTGAGGGTAGAATATGTATTTGACACGATTGTACGATTTTCTTTCTTTACCCCTTGGATTAGAATTTAGATTGAGGACAGAACATTGTGTGGCTGAAGTGTGTTTTACATTTGTTAGGTATTATTATTATAAATTAGCTGAGAAAAGAACAATTGGGTGTTCTTTGACACACCTGAGTGGGAGGTTCTGATTCTAAAGCTCAACTTTTTCTGAAATAATAATTAACTTATGGCACTGTGCTCCATGAAAACCTTTGCTTTTGGTTTTCTTAACCAGCCTTGAGACCTTTTCCTGGGAGGAATTCAAGTTTTGTTTCAGGTTTTGTTTGGAATGAGCAGACAAAGAACCAGTGTAACTGTAGCTAGTTAACACAAGCAGTGACAGCCGGCACGACGAGAGGAGACAAAGGAAGGAGCTACGCCTTCAGAAAACCCAGGAACTGCCTTACCAGAAACTGAACACTCTGTGATTGACAGGCGATCTCTGGAAAGTGCAAGCGGAGAAACACCTCCGTAATGAGCACTTAGCACCCCAGATACAGCTAGACAAAAAAACAAAAAAACAAAGATTAAAATGGATTACCACTTGAAAGACGGCCCCGTGCTCGCTCAGGCTCCCGTCGGAAAATGTAAAGGAGTTGGAATCGGTGAAGTGAAAAAGATCTCTAAGATGGCGGAATGTGGTAAAGAGTATTCACATGGTTGGGCTTGTCACTTTCCTGTCTGGCCTCCCCAGCTTGTCACTTTCCTCTCTGATCCTCCCCCGCTGCGTGTTTTCTCCACCGACCTGGGATGATGGAGATGGGGGCGTCCAAGGCCGATCGCTCACTGTGTCTGCGTGTGTTTGATTACATGTGTGCTTCCCGGCAAGTCTCCCTGAGTGTACACATGCATCTGTCTATGCATACGTGTGTGTGTGTGCCTATCAACGTATGTAAATGTGTTTGTTTGTGTGTATATTTTCCTTCCATATGTGTGTGTGTGCGCACGCGTGCCTGTGTGTATGTGTGTTTTTTTTTTATAACCAGCCTGTCACAGGATTCTGGAGACACCCGATCTGTAACAAGTGGATACACTCCAGCACACACACACACACACGAACACACACACACACACACACACACACACGAACACACACACACACAGTAGAATGTAAAACAGCTTGGCTTGCAGGGATCAGTCTAGAGAGTCAACTCCAATGCCGTTATCTATGTGTGCATCTGTGCATGATTGCATGTAAGTCAGATATGTGAAGGTTTTGATCCTAATGAATGAGTAACCGGGTATGATTTGTCTGTCATTGCATATGCAACATGTGCATGTGTGTGTGTGATTTTGCATGCAAATGAAACGTAACTGCATTGTTTTGGTGAATTCAACAGGGGTATAGTGTCTACGTCAAGGTGCAAAGATCTGCAAAGATGCTCTCTGTCTTCCTCTCTCTCTCTCTTTCACACACACACACAGACTAGTTAGTGTAATGACACATTGGAGGGCCATCAACTGTCCAGTTAGATAAACAGTCATGACTGGAGGGCCCATTACTCGCAGACATTCCTGAAGGAATAAAAGTTATTTGAGGCGCTTCATCATTACTGGCCATATACAGTGAAAATCACGAACGGTGAAGGCCATTTCTGTCTCAGAGGAATATTGTAATGTTTTGTGGGATCCACTGCTAGATTTGCTCGTATTCTGGGATATGATCTGCAATCCTGTACAATGGTCATATTTGATCGATGGTGGGTGGTACTAAATGTCGAAAGTGGTTTAGAATGCGGCAACTATCTCAAAGTAAACATATGGCAGTGCTAAAGTTAGCAGCAAGCCTTTTTAAAGATTATGTGAATAATTTGACATTTTGGATTCACTTTCTTGGTTGAGAAGATGAATGCCAATCCCATGTTGGTAAATATCAATCTACCGCCAGCGGCTGGTTATCTAGGGAAAACACCTACCCTATAACAAAATCCCCCCCCAAAAATTTCAAATGTTAATTTGTGAGCTTTAAAGGTGCTGGTCGATGGGCTGTGTCACCGAGCAAGGCTAAGCTGTATGCAATGCTAAGCTAACCGTCTGTAGCTTTCTATTCACCGTACGGACACGAGTTGAGTTTTAATCTACTCGTCTGGCAAACTCTTGGCGAGGAGGTGGTTAAATCAAGGCTTTTTTTTTAGAGTTAACGCACATAAATGTTGTTTACCCACCTCCTTAATTCTGAATTCACATTAGCAACTTTACACCTGCTAATGTGCTGCGATAAAAATGGCAGCCATGTTGCATTTTATGTTTGCAAATTCTACTTTTCTTCTCTTTGGGAACAATGTCAACGTCAATGTATCATCTCAACACAGAGCAACCAGTGGTCCAGCGCCTGTTCTTGTGATACCTGATTTACAAACAGAAAGGGACGTACGCTCAAGCTGCTTTTATGGAGCCGACGGATCTGACCTCGACATCTTAAATGTGCTTTAAAGACGATAACATATGTAGATGACTATGAACAAAAGAGTAAGGCTACAATAATTGTATACTTTATAAACTGTTCAGTTTACCCAGCTACTGCTTTTTAGAGTAATAGTTCAAATTAACTTTAGTGTAAACTCCATAACTTGTAACTTGTATTCCCTATTCAATTTTTTTTAATGGAGGCTTATCACATTTTCAGAGGATGAATGAGAGAATGAGAATAAAGGCTAGAAAGGAGGTAATCAAGTAAAAGGCTGTGTGTAAAAATCTGTTCCCAATGCACTGTACAAAAAGAAATGCTCCAAATACTCCAGTAATATTGGGCCATCCCACATTTTAATCGAAAGAAATGCAAAATTGGAAACAAGGGCAAATTAGGAATACCCAAACGTAATGCTGTACATGACCCTTTTCAAATTACAAGTGAACGGCTCGCAGTAAAGCAATACATCACGGCGAATGGCACAAATAGACATATTGAAAAAACTGAATTAAGATTTAATTTAGATTTATTGTGTGATCAATTTCGGACCTCCCAGTCGAGTCTCGTGCACGGGTGTGCTTGTCTGTCTGTATGTACAGTATGTGGACAGGTAGGTTTTGGACAGTGTGTTGACAATAATGTGTGGAAAGGGGTTGGTTTTATTAGTGGAACAGCAGCTGCAGTCTCAGCAGTTCTGCCGGCTTTAAAACCTGGCAGGACAGTTTGTATCCAGGCTGGACACTGGTGCTACTCAGCTACAGTGTCTACACACATTCTCGTCCCGAAAGCTCAACCAGCGTTTGGGGAATATACTGGAGAATTTAACAGAGGGGGTGTATTTTTTTTAATGTTAAACACAGCAGCGGCATGCTGCTGAGACTGTGAGTGCGTGGCCAAACGTGTATGAGTTTGAACTCCGCCTGGAGTTGTGTCATTCAGTAGAGGGTATTCAGGAACATCTAAAAACATACTGTACCTTTAGTAGAAGAAGCACCCTAAAACAAAAACAGATTTAAGCTCAACTTTGTAATAGGTTTTTTTGAGGAGGAGGATTTAGAGATGTCACCATACTTTCCTCCTTTGTTCGGGTAACTGTCCGTGCCACAAAATATTATCACCCTGAGAAAAAACTGAACAGAAAACATGAATCCCAAAACTGTGTCTTTCAAGCGAGTCTAATGAATATTTGTTTCCGCTGTAGACTGTGATTACAGGCGTTTTGATGTTTCGATTTGAATGCACCAAATTATGGTTCAAAACTGTAATTACTATGTGGGTCTTATTGTGGTTTAAGGAGTGAAAGAGGGCTGTTATGAATGAGAGTGTGAATTTTGTTGTTGTTCTATATTAGCTTTTTTTTTAGGGTCACAATCACTATTTGTTTGGGGACAACACTCTGTAAAACATTAAACACACACAACGAGAATATTAAAGCATTCATTCTTTTTTTAAGCATTTAGGGAGAACAGAATAATCTGCGAAAACAACATTGACAATTAACCTTTTTTTTTTTCATTATAAAATTGTATTTTACCGGGTGATGTGACGGGAAGCAACATCCTTCTGTCGTTGAATTCAACTTTACCATGAAAATATTGATTAGTGTAGCAGTTAAAACCAGAGGACGATAACTGGATTTTATTGTTCCAAACGTTACTGTCCAGTTTATCCAGATACAGCAGCATCTGCTCCGTCACTGATCCACCAAATATAAAAACGCAAAAGCTGTGATTCTGAACTCCAGACTCTCTCTTTCCAGAAGCAAGATTTAACTAAAATGTTCTTTTATTAAAATAAAAAAAAAACAAAGGCAGACATTTGAAAACTTGTCAGTCACTCCGGGATTTCATGGGCTTATTGGGGATTGCTGCAGCCTTAAATGCCTGATTTCACAGCAGCATTTCAAAAAGAAACTGCTATGTTTGGGGGGCGATTTGTGTTTGCAATAGGAAATTGATCATATATATATATTTAAATCACCTTGATTCCTGCAGTCTTTGCAACAGATCTGGACGGAACTGTAGGTTACATTGTAACCGTGGTTCTATATGTGAAGAGACTCACTGTGATAGAGAACCACTTTAATGGGGATTTGTCTTGTCTTTGTCCACACGTTTCAGTCATTATGCGGGTGTTTCTTTGTGGTAGAAAAGTCTTTGTTTATTAATAAGTTTTTCTTTGTGTTTGTGTGCAATTTGGTGAACCGCAATGTCCGTGATAGGATGTCTGCCTCTTCATGACCGGACACAAAGAAGTAAGTTTGGTGATGTGAATTGCCTAACGTTTTTGCACGGCGGGATTGCTGTGATTGGTCTAAACCGCAGGATTATACGCTGGACAGTTACGCAGAATTCCTGAGGCCAGAACGCGACATTACGAAATCTTTGAAGTTCTAAATTTTGCAGAAGCGACTTTTTACAGAATTAATGTAAAAATTAAAAAAATTAACTCATGCATGTTGGGATTGCTCATTAAATCATCTGGACTCAGATGGTAAAACAGAGAAACAGAGACTGAAGAAGGTTTAAGCTCTCTGTAATGGAGTACAAATTGACGAGGATTCCGAGCCGAACGGGACGACGAGGACAGAGCTGGATGTGACAGGAAACTGACAAACTGACAAACAGCAAAAGGAAAAAGGGGAGAATCTGGCACTGCACAAATGTTGTCGCTGTGAACATGCACGTGTCAAAGGATTGTTCTGACCATCACAGACTAATGCATTAAACAGACGCGGATGCTGAGTTTCCCTTTAAATACTTCTATTGCACATCTCACATCAGAGAAGCACCATCATTATTTTTTATTCTACCACCTGAATTGTTCTCCGGTCTCGCCTCGTTTGGTTTCCATTGGGATGTTTGTGGATTGAGATCGCATCTGTGCTGTCTGAGTCAAAATGATGATCAAGCTGTGAAAAAGAACAAGAGCTGAAGGCACATTGAACAGTTTAATTATACCAGCTTTAATTATGAGGAATTCTCAGAGAATAATTACGGCGAAATATTAGATTAGCCCGCTCCCTCAGACCTTTTTATCGTCTTCAATCTCAGGATATTAATGCGCACGTCCCGTGAAAACTGGGTCAGTTTGGCCATATTTCCAAGGTGACAGAGGTCACCATTACTTACTTCATCAATATCCACTTTGGCAGGACTCCCAGAACATATCAGCCGGTGCACGTCAGGTTTTATGGACCAAAAATATTTTCTCCTTTTTCATCAAAGACATCATTTTAGCCATTTAGTGCACGGGGCACAGAGGAGCAATTAAAAGCTGGGAATTTTGATTAGGGTGAGCCGCACATGCAGATTTTCAGTCCATTAAGTTGACTAGATGAAGCGGTCTGATTATAATATAAGGCAGGCTTCAATCGCAAGGTGTTTGAGCCGCGGCGCTCCGGATAAGAAGAGATGAATTTGTTTACCGTCTTCCGGAAGCAATTTATGGCCGTTCGGCGCAGGCGGAGGGGAGTGTCGAACAGCACCGATCGGCATCCATCGCGGCTCACACTGTAATAAACTTCCCGCAGCATAAACAGTGTCAACTCAAATCAATTTAGACATCGAACAACAGAGGTTTTTTACTCGGAAGCGCTGTCACGGAGAAGAAGACTAATTGTACAGCTAAACATGACCAATCATAGTCATGATGTCATTCAAGGAGAAGGATAAGGGTGGTGTTCATCGCTATCTTTCTTATTTTCAACACATCTGATGAAACGACCACAAGTCTGTCTCTGTGTGTCTGTCTTCCCTGACCTTTCTGTGCTACACTACCCCAGCATGTTCATTCCTACTAAAGACATACATTTTTGGAAAATGTCCAACAAAATTGCGCTGTATTAATATAATCAATATGCACAGAATCTCAAACCTGAACGGTCTTTTGTTGTCATCACATATTGTCGTATTAATTGGTAGCAGGACAGTGTGTGTGCGTGCAACTCTGTGGCTCATTGATGTGTTCTTAAAGGTATTTGAACAATCATCTCTTTGACAGAGAAATACCACATGTCAGGGTTTGGTTAGTGAGATCAATTCATTGTTAGTTTTGGGCTTTCCATATGAGTTTTGTTAGCAACGGGAAAACCCAGCGGATAAAAAAAAATCCATTATGAAATAAAATCATCATATGAATATACTGATAATAACATATAACTAAGTGAACCAGCAATTTACTATGTAATGTTAATTCATCATTTGTTTTATAGTGATTTAATGTTAACCTAACGACTGCAACGAATCAAGATTCTAACGTTTCAATTTCATATCACTAAGCGCAGTTTTCCCTGATTAACCAAGCATACACACCAGGTCTATTTTGGATCGCATATATACTGTACAGATTTGCAACGTCTCCAAATGACGTTAACCTCCCTTCACCTGAGGAACTCCAGTCTCTCCTGTGTGCCGCTCTCTCACTCTCTCTCCCTTTATTTGTCAGTCTTTCACTCACACAAACACTCCTCCTCCTCCTCCTCCTCCCTCTCCTTTCTCTTAATGGCCGCCATGAGTCATGCGGTACATTTGAATGTTAAATACCGAGGTGGAGGTCACGAGCCATTTCCCAGCACATTACCGGCTAATGGCTCACATCTTAATAACCTTCCCAGACTGGTCGTGTTCTCTTGGGTGGATATTAAGGCCACGGAGTTTGAATGGAAGGCACTGGAGCTGGATGACTCACGATCGTCAAAGTGCAACGCTGTTTGTTGGGGGAGACAGATTAGCTCTGCTGGGATGAGGGAAAGCTTTCCTATGGAAAGGGAGAGAAAATATTCTGACACCGTATAATTGGAAGAAGAACAATTGGTGCTAAGTTTTTTACTCGGGTGCGTGGTGGTGCACACTCGTACACAGCCACCACCGCCGGAGAGGAGGATCTGTGTCCGTGAATGAATTGTGCTGGGATTTTAGACGCCGTAGTCGGTTTCTTATAAAGGGACAGTTCAGTGATTTTGAAGTGGGGTTGTATGAGTTACTTATGCAAAGTTAACATGTCACCTTATGGATAAGACGTTTTTCGGTGGTCCCCTCTGCAACAGTGGGACTCCGACTTTTGCTACGTCCACTTCTCCTCCAAACTCCGTAAAATGACATCGCTGATCACCATCTCCATAAGGTAACATGTTAACTGCGCATAAGTAACTCACACAACCCCACTTCAAAATCACTGAACTATCCCTTTAAGCTGTAACAGCAAACAACACGACAATCTAAAAAAAAGTCTCCAGGTTCATTTTTTTTTTTATATTAGTGTTGCATGTACATATAGACGTTTGTGTGTGTGTTAATTATACTAAAGTATCTAATAGTTCTGTGTCTGTGTGTGTGTGGGAGAGAGGGGGAGTGAGAGAATGTGGAATGTCGGTTTGTTAGGTCCGAAAAACTGGGAGCTCACTATGCTTGTGGGGTCCAACAGCTTCACAGGGAACAAAGTGCTGGACCCACAAGTCTAAATGCATGTTTTAAGGTTAAGAGTGGGTTGTAGGGTTAGGTTTAGATTCAGGGTTAGGCATCCAGTTGTGATGGTCAAGGTTACATTAAAGGGCTCTGGAATGACAGATCGCCACAAAGATAGGCTCACAAGGATGTGTGTGTGTGTGTGTGTGTGTGTGTGTGTATGCGTCTTCAGTCAGAGTTTGTGGGGAAAAAAAAGCATTACTGGAAACGCAGCATCGCCTGTCTCAGAATCTCCCACGCTGCCTTTAGCAAGCCATCAATTTGCTGGCGTGTACTCTACAAGCTGGCGCGTGACAGCCTGACTTGTTACAGACTGCTCCGGTGCTTACTTAGGCCATATAGATTAATCAATACATACATAAAAACCTCACAAAGTGATTCACTGAGTTCACAATTCATATTTACTGTGGATTTGTCCCACATTATCCCTACGAAACAGAAACTAATATTTCATTAGGGCTGACGTGTTGACTCGTCAAGCACAGGAGATAATGGCGTTCACAATGGCTGCATTCCACTCCGGTGTTCCAGTGTCAGTCAGGGCCCTTTTTGTTTCTATTGGCTTCCGCATATACCAGTATGAAGTGAAACTGTTGTCGATGTAAGAAGACACACTTGTGCTTTCTTGTCCTGGCAAGTACAAATGTCTGCTGTGAGAATGTCTGACTCCTGGATGCGATAGCTGATGAAAATAGAAATATATAACAAATGTGAATATTTGCATGAATTAGGACTCGTTTAATGTTTACAGCGTTCACCATTTTAGTTCAGCGCGTTAGAAAAGCTAATGATTGCTTGTCGCGCTAAACATGTAGTACAACTGAAATAAAATATCTGGTGCTAAAGGATTTTGCTAAATAGAAAAATTTGGACCACGCCGGTGGATGGCGTGAATATTTTAGTCGATATATGATGGATAGACGGATATTAACATCCAGAGCTGTTAGTACTGCTTGCAACGCTTAACTCTAAACAGCCATGAATTATATTCACATACTGTACATTTTCAAAATTATCCATAAGTAATGGCTGGATTAATAGTTATTATACATTTCTCCAAGGATTGGACTCCCCATGATTTCAAATATTAACTAGTAGGGTGCTTGGGGTTGGATCCTAGACATAATCCATCGTAAATTGAGAGGAATATATATATATAATATATTTCTTGGGTGTAAAATATTGCGCCCCCAGATTCATTTTTCTGTGTGTGGTGTCAACCAATCAGGGGCTAGGTAAAGATTGTGGGTAGTGCTTTGTATTTAGCCATCTCACATTTCTGTATTTAAAACTGTTTTTTTGTGATAGCAACAAGTTAAAGTTATACACACACAAAAATACATTTTCTTCATTAACGTATCTGTGTCACAATTGGAATTGCTGGAAGGGTGGCGCCTCAGCGCCCCGTGATGGATCACACTCTCCTGGTGAACAGTGCCCGTGTTTGCCTGTATGTGTGTATGTCTATACGGTCACCGTGTATGTACGTGAGTTTCCAACCCTGCTCCAATGGAGCAAGTCTCCAGATGTGAAAAGGTGAACAGAAGACATTGGTGTTTCTGTGTGTCCTTGTGCGAGTACACATCTGTATGAATATGCAAAATGTGTTTCCTCGTATATGCATCGGTTGTCAACACAGAACAGCTCTGCTCAGCTTAGCAGGCTGCTGTATTACTGTATGTTAGTTTATCTAATGTATGCTGTGTGCACTTTCTGCGCCCGTGTCAACACCAGCATGACGGAAGCCTCCGGTTGGGAATTGTGGCCTTGGAAGAAATGAAGTGTCTACCTGCTTCTATTCATGCTGTGCTCTTAATTTGTTGTCCCTTAGAAATAGCCACAAAGATCCAAATATCAAAGTAGCCCAAATAATCAGCGTCCTAATCAACGTTCTTTAATTAGCAACTGTCTGAAGCGCTTCAAGGTGCCAAAGCCGAACGATTCAACTTCATGAAGAAAACTCTTTGTGCAACTCCCTTCAGTGATGCTTGAGAAATGACAGAGAGAATCGAATCACTGCTGGCAAATGGCAAATGTCACTGTCACGTGGATCCTCTAAAAGAGGATTTTTATAGTTTCAAAAAATATATTATTTTTTTTAACCTATTTTCACATTTCAAAACACATCCCCCAGAATGGTTTACCTCATTGTCACCTTAAAAGCATGTCCCTGCGTAGGAATGCCTGATGATGTGATTCGCCACAGGACAGCGAACTAATAGAGAGTCGACAGAAAAATGTGTTGAAATGAGTTGCTGATTATGGCACGCAGCAGTATTCATTCATTTATTTTTTACCTCCACTTATTTGGTGATCCGAATTCCATCCAGGTAACTTGTGACTGTATTTTGCTGTTGTCTCATTACTGAATAGACGATTTTCGCCATGTAACCACTTTGATTACGTTCATCCATCACAGCAGACATGTTAAACATTTGGTACTGGTGTAAATAACAAAATGAAGGGCATTCCCTGCGTGCGTTGTATATAGGCTACTAAATATACACTATATATACTATGCTTGCCCCATCCCAGTTTCATAATGACACAACAAATTGTTTCCACAACAACAGAATTCAGCGTACACTCGTTTGATATGCTTCTGCTGTGCGCGTTCACACAACAAAACCGTCCTCAGCATCCCGGCGTTATGAAAACAGAATGCCTCTAATTGCCACCTAACAGACGCGGGGTCCATGCTGGGAGTGGCGTCCCTCCCCAGACAACATGATTAATGTACTGGGTCCACCTCGCCGGTGGTGGGAGTCGCATGTGCGTCACCCCTGTGCGTTCAGAAGAAGCCCGCTGCACTGCAAAGCAGATGGATGGACTCGGGACACAGTCATGACTTCAGGTGAGGCCGATTTAGCGCAAGCATTTTAAAGACTGTCTCTCAGGTCTCGCCATCTTTTAAAAGGGCTCACCTTTTTTCCCACAGCCGGCATTGTGCTTACTTCGGCGCTCTTCTGTTTAAGTAAAAAAAAAGAAGAAGACAGTTTAAACAGCCATTATGCAGGTAACTTTTAATGTGATTCCAATAACGCTGACTGCATTATTTCACTGATTTATTTCACAGATTAGCATTAATGGGCATAAACAAACACAGTGAGATGGCAGAGATTTTTTTTTTTTTTTTTAATTCTCATCTGTATTTGAAAAAAAAGTCAATAAACATAAAAATCACTTTACAGCACCAACGCATAGAATGGCCATAATATAATTTAGTATCCAGGATTTTGCAAGGGGTTGCCGATCAGTGGTACTGACGCACCAACTGCGCTTGTCAACCAGGACCGACAGTGAGCAGGTCTCCCGCCACAGTGTTGTGTGAGCCTGAAGCCTCACCAATAAATGCGTGAACATTTCAGGAGCTATGAAAAAAAAAAAAATTGAATGAAAGTAAGTTCGTTGAATGTTTGCTTCCATTATATTAAAGTATTGCATGTTGTACTGGACTGAAAAATATAAATTGCGCTTGAACTGTTCAGAACAATCTTCTTTTCCAAGCATCACAAATGTTACTTATAAACACATTGTTCGTAGTCTTCTTGTTGGCGTGTGGGTGCCCCGCAGCCAACGTAGACACCAGCAGGCGCTGCTTCATAAACCCTGTGTAACTGAGAATGCTCAATTTCACATTTACTGTATGTTTTTTTTCAGATTTTTACGAGATCTGATGTGTCACTCAACAAGCTGTAGGAACGCAAATGGGTGGATTTCTTTTCCTCTTGGAACAAAGCCAGGTGAGCAGCCCCCCCCCCCCACCCCACCCCCCGCTTCAAGACGTTTTGTTAATATACAAATGTTAAGATAACTGTCTTTAATCATATCTCACAAAATAATGCACTCTTGCTGATCTACCAAACACCCAGTTCTATTAAAACCCCACAGAGATTGCTCACAGGTACACCATTTTTTTTTTTTTTTTTTACAAATAAAGCTATTAGCTAGAGAGCATCCACTATAAAGTAGATACTACTGGCGCTGGTGAGGGTTAGGTGTCCTCTCAAGGGCACGCAGCAGTAGAGCAGCACCCTCAGCAGTGACTTCTGTGACCAGATCACAATTTGTTACTTCTGCTGGTCTGGAAATCTCAGGAGAAGCATTTCACACTGGAGCTGCCACTCCCAAGAATTCAACCCTGAGCCCCAGGAACTTGTGAGTCTGATGGGATGTCTGCACTTCCGCAAAGTCGTTGATTTAAACTTAGCAATCCATCTCGACGTCAACAGTGTGTGGCAGAAGGAAACGTTTGGGACGCGAATGTCTAAGCAGTCACATTATCCTGGAAAGATCTTGTGTCTGGTATTTGGGATTCGGAGCAGGCACTTTAATATCCTCCTGCCATTCAGGTTTAGCTATATCTGCTATTTGAGGATTAACACCTCCTGACAACGGCAAACATTGTGTTTCCTCACTTGCAGATCACACAGGGGAATACCAATAAGCGTTGTATCTAGAGATGGCAGTTGGAGTTGTTAATGTCCCACCGGCTTCTGCACCACATCCCGTTACGCTCCCCGTCACCTCTCAGAGCTTCTGATGGGTGGGAAACAGAATAGGAGTTGCAAAAGAAAACCGATTCTAATCACTGTCAGGGAGGCAACCAAGCCCAGCTCCAGAACAAAATCACACGTGATGCATACAAAAAGCTCATGCAGGGTGCACTAGTGCGGACCTGAAAAAGTGATTATCGTCCGAGTTTATCTAATCCAACAGCTGATTTCAGAACATGGAAAGATATGTAGCTTTGGTCCATCTATGGTAATATCGAAGGTATGTCTTTGAAACTTCAACATTTCTTGAAACCGAGCAAACATTCGTTATTAACGTAACCAGGCATTAGATTTACGTAGTAATAGGCAATACTTTGGTTTTTCTTATATTCATGTGCTTTCGATGTGTTTTGTAACATGATTTACATTTAACGTTTACATTTATCATAAAATAACACAAGCAACAGTAATGAAAAAATGGATTGTGTAACAGGTAACGAGCGTTGTCCATAATGAACAAATTATACTGCAACACAGTGGGAAAACGTTGCGTAAGTGAATGCAGCATGTTGTTTCTTTTCATTAAAAGTTTGATTCGTGAGTCACAACGCCATCCGTAGGAGTTGTTATGTTGACTTGGTGTTGCTGTCAGGGTTGTGGAAGAGCAGGACTCAAATGCAAAGTGCACAAAAAACATATTTTAATCAAAGAAAACAAGAAGAGACTTACAGTCTTTCAGGGAGCAAACATCAAACAATAGAAATCCACTGTGACGAAAAACACTTGGAACCAAAGACACTAGGAAATATGGCACGGGTATAATAACCAGGAGACGGGGAACTAACCCACAAACATTACGGGACGGGTGTCAACAAGAACAGAATGGAACATCACATAGGCATCACGGACTGGAACAGACGAACTGACACAGACAAAAGGAAGCACAGAGACTAAACAAAAAACACAGGAGAACAGGAAGTGCAGGGACACGAGCAAATGGACATCGGAATTAAAACCGGAAATTTCAAAATCAAGATAAAACACAGGCGGTAAGAATGGCAACTTAACTAAAAAAGAGACGCAAGAAAAGTAACTGCAGGTTGAAACATGAGGGTTAACAAATGCAATTTCACAAAAACGGAGACACAAGGAATCGGTGAATCCAAGCGAACTAAATGATGACGTTCACAAGGAAAAACTAAAGTCTTTTTAAGAGTTCACAGGGTGTCAAAAGAGTTCATGGGGCAGAATGAGGACAGTTGCAGTGTAATCACAGATGTGGAGGCTCACCAGGGGACGTCGCAACATGATTCTCTGATCAACTATGTACAGGAGACTCACCCCCTAAGGAGGCCTCACGTTACTCTCTTTCTGCCTACAGCTTTAAATAAGTTTAGAGTTTCGTTGAAGACCTGCGACAGGACCCTTTGGCCGGGGGGCCCCAAAGTCCATTTAAAACACTCTTGCCCCCTCACATTTTTTTAATATCCATGTAAGATATTTGGACAGTTACCTACTTCAAGGGAAGTAGACTTAAGTTGTGAGAGTCAGTTAGAGGTGCCCAAGTGCAGCATGTGCAAAACATGACAATGTGGCAATATGATCAACACGTGCCAATTTGATCCAAATTGAATGACATTTATTTTTTCCCATTTGCACCTCTGCGGAACCAGGCCTGGAAGCAACTTTGATGGCATGACTCAAAGAGCTAAAATATATGATTTAATATAATCTTACGGCGAGGATATAATTGAAAAATCTGTTTCATATCACTAGTTGAAGGATTTGTGTGCTAAGAGTAATATCTGCCATGAGTCAGTAGCCTGCGGCTGCTGAGAGATTTATTTCTGTTTAATAGCGGTGAATGTTACTTCTGTGCCGTCTCCGTGACTCAAAAGGACAGAGAGCTTTGTTGGCCTCTGGATGGGTCTGTTAGATAGTCAGGATACAACGGCGCTTCCTCTCCGTGTGCCTCTGCAGAGCTCAATATTGGCATTTGTCAGGGAATATTGAAGCAGCTGAACACACAGGGTCACAGCTGACGGTGAGACGCCCCCCCCCCCCCCCCCCCCCTTGTCGTCTCCACCCCCGGTTGCTAAAAGAGGCGCTGGACAATGTGTCTGCACAAACTGTCTGCTCTATTCTGTTCACAGACAAGAGCGCGGCTAAAATTAATCTTAAGTGTTGACAAGAAATCACCTTTTAACCTGAAGTACTCTCAAAAGGGATTTCTTTCTTTTTTTGAAGAAAACTTATCAGAGGGTAGAAGACGAGTTAACTCCTGTTGCTGTAGCAGCAGATGAGTCGGGGCCATAGACTGTATATAGCGATGGAGGACGCGTCTCCATCTCATCCCCCACGGCACAAAACTGAAGCCAAAACGTTCCGGAAACGGGTGCTGCCATCCGCTAACATGGAGAGGGGGCGGGCTTTAAATGAAGGAGATGTTTCAGCATTACTTCTTTGGACCTGTCATGTTGTCCGTCCCTACATGCATTCTGTGGTCAGGACATGAGAACGAGGAGTTCTAGTGTTGGTCACATGATTATGATAAAAATGCACACGCTACATATGATTACAGGTACTTTTTGTGAGTCATCATAAATAAGACTAAGTCCAAGGAACACCAACATGCGATGCAATAGATAAACCAAACTATGTTTATGGACACAATAATGAGAGAGAGAGAAAAGTCTGACCAGCCTCAACAACAACACTGCTCTCCAAACACCAATCAGAGTAATGCAAATTATAACAGAATGTAAAGAAACCTATCTGGAACATTGTTGAGAAGAAACTAAAAGCCAAAGCCATGTTATCTAGCCACAAAAAGAGATTATGAATTAGCAGAATATCTGTCTACTGTCAGAGACAAAATGCAGAGACTCAGGCTCAGTGACCACGAACTGGCCATTGAAACAGGACGACACAAAAAATCATGGCAACCAAAATTAAACATGTTGTAACTGTTTAACAAGGTGAGGTTGAGACACTTTCGCCTACTATGTAAAGCATTCAGTGAAACAAGTTTTCAAAGTTCAACAGTGACGTCTGATTTCAAAGAGCTGAATGACGTCTCGAAATTAAAAATACTCATGGCAGAAGGAGCCAGAGCATATGTTGCTGCCCAATATGTACGTATCAACATGCCACAACCTGAGGGACAGTTAATTACTGGCACACACACACACACACACACACACTAATATCAAGGTGGTCTTCTGTCCCCTGTTTGACGAAAACGTGGCGATGCAGGAAAAACAGTGGAAAATGAGCTCTTTGTCCTTGAGCTGCGTCTTAATTCGCATTCAACTCATCAAGTCAGCATATGATTCTGTCTCACTCGGTGAAACTTTGCTCGAAAGGTCAGGACCGGTTTGAAATTGCGGTCCGCGGCTACAAACGGCATCCCGGATGCCTTTTGACACATAACAAACAACTCCAGTGGCGCCCTTGAAGGTGCGCCACCCGAGGAATCGATGAACAGACCTCGGCTTCATTCATTCTGCCGCGGGTTTTGGCACGACGCCTGTGGTATCTGGTTGCTCTCCAAGTCCCGGCGCCCGAAACGCCTCTCTATTAGCTGGACTTTATCTGAGGTGCAAGTGTCCGAGTTCAATCTTTTGATTATCTGCCTGACGCGTGACTCACGGGCAGCGTTCGAAAGCATCAAAGATGTCTGAACGCCGGTACAGGGTGCGAGTTGCGGGGGTGGGGAAATAAGCGAATGCAAAAAGATGCGATACTTGACTTCTGTTCGCCATCCGCCTGAAGAGAGGAGTTCATCAAAAGGCACACACAAGATTGTGAAAAGTTGTTCTCTCGTGTTCGCTGTGTGGGCGAGCGATACATAAATTCTGTGCGTGGAGAAAGAAAACTCATAGCGTCGATCAGTTCATCTGCACAGTGGGCCTGCAACAGTGAGGAGAGCTCCCCAACTTAACCATAGTGCTTTCTAATGCTGTAGTATTACTGCCTATTATCTCCTCTTGGAGCAAAGAAATACATTAAATGAAATAAAAAAGAAACACTACTACAACACTGAGTAGAACATATAATGAGAACACACACACACACACACACACATTGCAACTGCCGGAGCTGTATCTGTTTGTATGGGAGACAATAATGAAACATGGCGCTTATAGGAAGGCATCAAAGAAGATTATTACTGATGCACATGAACGTGGCGGGACATGCATTTTGATCACACACACACACACACATGCTGTGTGCGCGCGTACATGTGGTAAGGGTGATGAAGCGTGCACGTGCACACGCACACACAGAAGTTGTCTAGCTGCTAATGAGGAGCCAAAGGGGGCTTTCGCTCAGAAGCCAATTATCCTGTCCCTTCGGAGGAATAGTCTGTGTGTGTGTGTGTGTGTGTGTGTGTGTGTGTGTGTGTGTGTGTGCAGATGTTTCGAGCCACAGCCCGAGCCACTCCATTTTTTTTTCCCTTCATGCCAATACGACATAAGTCTTATTTACATAATCTCTCAGCTCTAATTATGTCTTTTACGTCCCACTTACGGAATGTTTCCCGCTCTTGCAAGGAAAACACACGCACTGTTGGACCTCACCTACCCGAGCGGATCGGCATTGTGCTGTGAATGAGGTGAAAAAAATGTGCGCATCTGAAAAAAACGCCTGCGGGGCCGCGAAGACGGCCCTTTGTTTCCGAGGCCCTGTATCGTCGCTGTTTCTGTTCGCCTCTCGCAGACGATCAGTCTTGTTTGATGGCCACGACGGGCGGAAAAAAATACTTTTAGGGGCGTAAATACTCAAAATAATTCAGAAGGTGGGGTGGGGTGGGGGGGGGGGCTGTCACAACTTCAAAGGGGATCAGTATTTCAGTCCTGAAACGTGCATTTTTTTTACACCAGCAAATTGTCACCATTGCATCACCATGGCTTCGCGATGTGTTGACTTGTTACAGTAGTGGTGGATATTGTTCTATTCGGACAGGTGTGCGTGTGTGTGTGGGTGTGTGTGTGTGTGTGTGTGTGTGTGTGCGAGTGCGTGTGGAGGTTCAACAAAACTCTTACGGGATAATCACGCGACAAAAGGATCATTCTCTCTTCCTCTCTGTTGCATTTCTCATCCACTTACGCTCGTTTCACCTAAGCGCTCCACGCTGAGAGCCGTCGACTTGACAGGTCTGAATGGGAATCCGTGCGGATGTGCGTAGGTCTGCGCGCGTGTGTGAGCGTCGCGGTGTGAAGGCTGTGTGATAAGTGTAATTGTGTCACTCTTGAGCATGGCTGCCTGGTTAGAGGATGAGGTACTTCACATTAATGCTCCCTTCCTATCTAAATTGCTTCCAGCTGAATCATTAGCATATTCAAAGGCCAATTTAGTCCCGACACAGAGGCTCCACTTTAACAATGTGCCAGTACAGTGAGGTTTTCCATTGTGTGTGCGTGTTCAAACATGTGCTCGTGATGTGAATGTACGTCTTCTGTGCGTGTGTGAGTGCTTGCCGGTTGTTTGTGTGCGTTTCCCCCTTGGCTTCACGAGCTTGTCAATAAGAGTTAAAGGACCCCGGAAGAGCAGATGATTCTCCAGGGTCTACGATGACCCCTCGGAGTTGAATTACCAAGTGCGTTGGGGAGAGCCTTCACAAGCAATCCGTCAGTAAGTGTTCTGCGTGTGTATTCCAAACGTGCTCTTTGGCCAAAAACGGCAACTTTGTTTGCCCTCCCGCGTGCGTAATGTGCTTGTGTGATTTTTTTTTTAACGCGAGAAGGCCCCTGGGCGCACGCATATGTATAAAAGTGTGCGTCAAGCCATTGGTATTCCATCACCCCGAGCGATCCGTGGCCAAACATATCGCATCATGTTTGTGTTGGGAGACCAGATAGGCCTCGTTCCCTGCGGGCTTGCTTGCATGCTGACGCGCCGTTCGGCCAGCGTGGATGGATTGAAGCATCCCCCTTGTGCTCTGGACCTGGAGGCGGTGGTCCGGACACTTAAATTCTTGGAGAAAGGTAACGGCTTTGCAAATGATTCATGAAGATGACAAGAAACGTCAAACATGTTAAAGCACGAGGACGTGCCGTATATATACATGTGTGTCGGCGGGTAGGAGCGGACGTGAACGTGACTTTTGGTTTGTTCACGGGGGGCAGCGGTTTTGCTTTCAGCGACAACCTCAATTAATTAAGAGATGAGAAGAGACAGTGTGAAGAGACCAAAGTCGATGCTACCAGTCAGACACGGTCTGATCTTTGGTGGTGATTTTTTTTTAAATTACATTTTTGGCAAAAGGAATTGAGAAAAGAGTCTATATAGCTCAGCAGTCACATTGACCTACATTGAGGTTTTGATGTGATTCTTTTGCTACGTTCACCCTACAAATACAACAGAATTCATTACGGCTGTTGGCTACTGCCTGATTTTACGCAGAACTCCCATCTGGTGGAGATCTAAAAGGTTCTCCCCTCTTATTCTAAAGAAATGCAGCTTCTCCTCTGTTATTTCTGAAATAAAGTCATCAATAAGTAATAAGGGAACATAGCTGTTTTTACGGCTTTTGTTTTGTTTCGCTTCTTGGTCGAGCGGCAGGAAAATGTGTTATGATATTTTATTTTTTCCGGCTGCTTTCCAAAGACACACTTTTCTGCAGACACTGGCAGAACCTGGAGGGAGATTGTTGGCTTTGCACGGAGTTTTGTCGGCGAAAGCTCCGGGGAGAAAACTGTCCTCATATCCCCGTCGTCACTGAGATCTTTAATCTGAATATAGGGACAAAATTGTTTGACTTTTAAGTGTATTTTTTGGGTGCAAATGAGGTTTACTTTACAGGAGTCGTGTAAAGTGTTCCAGCGGCGCCGCATCTGCAACGAGCAAATCGTACTGCTGGTAAAATATTCAGGCTTTATAAATGGTGTACTCAACTCTATCTTGTGTCAGTGTGGAGAGACAGGGCTGTCACACTGATCGCCTTAAACAATCTTCCTTTTGCCGGCTGTCGTGTCTCATTGCATACTGAAATGTTGCAGGGGCTGTGTGTGTGTGTGTGTGTGTGTGTGTGTGTGTAGTTTTTGCGAAAAATAGACGAGAGGTCGAACATCCCTCAAATGCGTTGTTGACCTTGTTAAGCTTTTTCCTCTGCTCTCCCTCTGACTCCGACTCCTCGTCCTGTTTGTCTCTCCCAGTTCCACCAAGCTGACGCAAAGAGGAAAAGACAGTTTCCACTGGGTGTTTTCCTCGAACGGACGCCGTGTCCTACCCCCCGAGAAGGTCTCCAGATTTACTCTGGTAACATGCTCGCGCTTTTGCGATTCCACACTCCAGTTTTGTATGCATCTTTGAGCTGAGTATCAGCCCCTGTCATCTGGCCCATTGACTCCCGCTCGGTCATTTCTCACAAAAGTGCAGCCGTTAGCTCCTTTTGTTTGGTTTGCTGCACACAGCGAGGGAGGTTGGGATTTCTGTTTAACAAGTGTTTATTTGTTCTCGCCGAGGAGCCCAGCTAGGAAAACAGAGGGCCTCCTGGGAGACGCCGAGCTTGCCTGATAACAAATAAAAAGCTATATGCATGGCTTCGGTCGGCAGCCACAGAGACAGTCATGTGAATAATTACATGGCGATGTAATATAACACCAATCTATACAGAATCAAATCCAAGTTCCGAGTGTAATGTGACACTGGATATTTTTGAGAAATGAATAATCTATTTTGTGTTTGCCATGCTATAGTGGCAAAGCTCTTGAGATGGCAATGTCTGTTGGTCAGCCCAACACTTCGATCCAGGATGGGCTGCCATCTGGGGGATCATGAATATCTGTTCATGATCCCCAGAGGATGACTCCCAGTGACTACATCCACACTAATACGCTTTCACTTTTAAAAACAAATCTCCATCCATCCATAAGTCCGTCCGAGCAGTGATTCTTTCTCCTAGACCGATGGCGAGGATGGAACTGTCACTCAAAGTATTTGCAATGTTTTTCCATTCACTGCTGGTAGACGAGTCGTGACTGATCAGAAAGCGAATGCAGATGAGTGCATCATCATTCCCAAACATCTCTGTTTATTGCCTTTATTTGTCTGTTTTAGGCGCTTAGGCGAGTAGTGTGGATTCAGTGGATTATCTCCATAATTACTGGCCATGGAATTCACTACAGTCAGTCATGTCATGTGTTTATTATATTAAACACACACAAAAAAAAGCACTTAATTAAAAATAGCACCTGAAGTGTTTTTTTGCTTATTTGATGAATGTTTATGTCCGCTTTGGACAAGAGCGTCTGCTAAATGAATGTAATGTAATGTAATGTCCACCTCACGATAAATTATAATATCATTGATGATCGTCATGATCAGGTGAAATTTTCATTTTTGGCTAATACTTAAGTTCACAATCAAACACCCGCACAACTAATAACATTCTTATCGGCCTCTGCTACAGCCTACTTTGCGTTTTATGCCAATTGGCAAATGTTAGCAGGCCATTTGGTGGTGAACATGGTAGACATGGGTTTTGCTTAGAGGATAAAAAGACCAGTCAGTGGAAACAGTTCTTATTACATCAACTATCCACACTCTCCCCTCTTACAGCACTTACAGCCGAGATTATCATATTATAGAGATCAGACACAGAGAGCTTTTGCTTTAAGGAGGTACTATATTGTGTGTCACTATTAGGACAGTGTTTCAGCCTATGGGAGCATCTCATCTTCTCGGACGGTGGACAGCCGAAATGAATTCCGGAAATACACCGTGGACATTATGGATATCGTCATTTTACATGTTGTCAGTATCGGGGGGGGGGGGGATTATAGTTTGCAATGAGTCCACCTGTGAGAAAATGAAATCAAAGTGAAACAGATTCTCAGCTTATCTTCAAATCCAGGAGATGCGCTGATAGCCACCTGACTGAGCCACCGGCAGGCTAACATTAATACTCTGTGCAGATGGGGGATTAACTGAAGGAAACAACATCTCCAATGGAGGAAAAGGCAGCACTGTGTTTCAGTACACGCATCATGAACATGCTAAACATGGATAACATGGCTGATCATGGCATCCGTGCTCTATGACCAGATACACTAACAACCAGGTACACATGTCTTTTCCAGTTCATACTGGCACGCCGCTATGGGACGGGCCTTTTCAAGAACATAAAAATAGCACTAATGTTTATTAAAGTTTATCGGACAACACAGAGCAGCAGAACAGACTGAATGTCCACATAATTAGTGGGGGAAAAGTTCCATGAATCAATGCGCCAAAAAGAGGCCAGACACAGGAGTCGCTGCCTGGACTGCGAAATAAACTCATCTCAAGAACTTCTAAATTATTTAATGTGGTAAGGAGGGCCGGAAATCATGATAACACGCACAGGGCATACCAAACGCCGACAAACAGCGCGAGCGAAAGCAAACGGTAATGCTCTGGTTGAGAACTGCAGCAGGAAATATATTACTAAAAAACTCGAGAAATAATAAGCACCTGGGCAATACAAAAATCCAACAATTTATTTAAGTGGCCTAATAGTTTCCTAATTATTTACTTTTTCAATGAAGCAATTCAACAGATGAGAATTAGTGGGTTTGTATGAGGTATGTACATAGTTCATATGTTACCTTATGGAGATGGGGATCAGTGGTGTCATTTGACAGAGTTTGAGGGTGAAGGGGAAGTAGCGAAAGTCTGAGTCCCACTGTTGCAGAGGGGACCACCGAAAAACGTCTTTTCTCCACATTTGTGGCAAAAAAGACGTTTTTCGTCGGTCGCTTCTGCTACAGTGGGACTTTCGCTACTTCCACTTTTCCTCCAAACACCGTAAAATTACATCGCTGATCACCATCTCCATAAGGTAACATTAATTATGCATAAGCAACTCATACAATCCCATTTCACTTCACTTCATCACTGAACTATCCCTTTAAGCTGCTTTAGCCTGCCTACTCTTCCTGTTTTCACTACACGCCACTTGGCAACCGCCCTCCACCCCAGCACCTCCTTGTCATACTGTATCTGACCTAATCAATGTCATGTGTTGTCATTGTTGCCTGCTCTGTCCTGTGCTGGGGGGGTGGGGGGGGGGTCTTTAACGGCTGCTCTCCCTGCCTCACATTCCATTAAGGCTCATGAAAGGGTAGGGAATTGTGCTCTCCCCACCTCCGGCTTTCCACTCTCAAAACTGGTCATATCTGGTCGGGTGGGTTCAGGCGTCAAAAAAACCCAGACCCGTACATCATCACAGCCTGTTTTATATTATTTTATTTGCATTCTCATAAAAATCTGTGTGCCAAGTAATTCGCAAGAAGCTTCAGGAGCATTTTGGGGAAGCTGAGCCCATGATGGACGCCACTACTGTATTTTTTCCTTTTCTTCTCTGTCGCTGTGAGACGTCAGGTACTACGGCGTGTCCGCTGTTCCACCACACTCACTGTCACATGTTATATCTCGCTTCCACTCTGACTTTCTTGTTCTTTCATGGCAACATTTTGCTACTCGTTTCCCCTTCCGCATACACAGAACACATCCTCCTGTTGCATGTCACACACACACACACACACACACACACACACACATGCACACGCATGCACAGCTCTTTTTCCTGGCACTGAGCTGATGCAAGGTGTAAAACAAGAGATAATGGCAGCATTTCATAAATAATGCAAAAGAAGAGTCCAGTGTGTGTGTGTGTGTGTGTGTGTGTCTGTGTGAATCTATATCATGCAAGAGTGAGACTGCCCAGTCAGCACTACCACTCCCCTTCCCCTGCACCTCCCTGACATCGAAAAAAGACCCCGAGATACAGGTTTAATCCCTAGCTCCCCCTCCCTCCATCTTTCTTTCTTTCTCTCTTCCACGCAAAATATATACACACACACACACACTCACCACCACACACATTCATTGTTCAGACACCCTCCACCAGGTTTTAATCTCAGCAGCACTGCTCTTGCACCGTGCTCCTCCTTTCCCCCACCGGTTGAGAGAGAGGAAAAATGTAGAGGAGACAAATGACTCATTTTATGGTGCAGGAAAATGATCGCCTAAGACATATTACAAGGTGTACGTATACATTTATTGTAGGAGGGGGATGAGATTTATTGTACATTTGTGTGAGAGAATAACAAATAATAGGAAAAGGGAGAGAAAGTGAGCATGTGGGGCTGTTTTGCAAATGAGAGAGTCTTTGCTGAATAACAATTGCTCAGAGTCCTGTACAGAGGGCTTGACACGCAGTGTACAGTGTACAGTGTATATGGTCGCACATGCCTCCAGGACACATTCTTGTTCCAATCGATCGAGAACAGAGGAGGATGAGGAAGCATGAGTGATATATTGCTGCGTAAAAAAAGGTATCTGCTCCCTCCATGAGAAAAATACACTTTAGCAGCTTCTTGGTTCATTGGCCTGGCCCAGGAGGGAACACATTATGGGTGTGATGCGGGACTTTTCTTTTCAATGAAGTTTGCTCTGGATGAGTTGCTCGGTCCAACCCAGAAGGTTTCGCAGATGTTGATTCTTGAAACCCAACTCATGACTGGTGTTAAAAAACGCTTTCCATTGCTTTACAATGATTCTACAGATTCAGTTGGCAAAGTCCTCCGTTACGACCAATCTTATACACAAGTATTTCAAATCAGTCGTTTTGTGACTCCCCACGTGAGCGTTCCATAATCTGCCACCTACATGCTTAAAGCTACAGTGTGTAATATTATTATTATATGAACGTATTCACAGAATTTGAATATGTTGTCCATAATTTGTGTTCATATATGTATAATCACCTGCAACAAAGAACCAATGTCTTTTCGTCAACTTTGAATGAGTTACATATTGTAACATCAGGGGGACCCAACCTCCTTGTAAGTCCCCATGTTTGCTACGTCTTCTTGTGCTGTGTTCTGGCTGCAGTGCGACACGGGAGGTCGGAAAAACAGCGAATCACCATCCGACTTCCAGGGTCCGAGTACCGAGCGGTTCCGAGGTATAATGGAACGCAGCATTAAATACGGTTGCAGAAAACGGTCCAGAATTCCAGCGCTGCGGGAAACGGGAAATGGAATTAGCGTTGCGCCACCATAAAGTGTCCCCTGTCGGATGCTCAGTTGGTTGCAGTTTGCAACTTTATCACCAGATGCCACCAGAAAAGTACAAAAATTACACACTGGAGCTTTAAGGTTTGGTCGAGTTTATACAACTAAACTTTCTTTGTCAGGGAAAGCTCATAGTCACAGTTGAAAGAAACCAACATTGTCTGTTGGTGGTTCATGTCGAACGGTACTTCCAATACCAGCATATAACGCCAATGCAGGGATTAGTGTGCAGGCATTGGTTAGGGTTGTGGATTGTTTACGTACCAAGTCAGATAGCCTCAGAAAGGATTAGGACGTAAACCACATTTTTCCCTGAGCTCTTCCTTACATGTGCTTACTCTCACAATGCCCTGTTACTATTGCTTCCTGTCATTATTTGCTCAGACCAAGGGATGACTTTTTGGAATTTAAACCTAGATCCTTTTGAGCATATTAATGTACAACAAGGCTGTTATTATTTTGTGGTGAGGGTGGCCTCACTATTTTAATGCAATTGACATCATTCATTACGGCTGTCGGAGACTGAACTTAGAGTTTAAGAATGTTTTTCCTGTATTCGGTATCTCCTGCAGCCATGTAGGTCAATATCTTTTTTTTTTTTTTAAAAGAAGAGTCAATATTTTAGTGTTGTGCCATTATCCAGATTTACTTTGGAGAAAAGTCTGCCTGTTTAAAGCACTAATAGACAAGCTTTTCGCTTAAACATGTCATCATGATGATGTTAAAACTGCAACGGAGGAACAGTTGTATTGACAAAAACACTCCAACTTAGCCATGACACTAACTCTGCCAGTTAATGCTCAGAGCTAGAAAATGAAGTAGGAGCTTCAGTGTACATACTTCTTTCTTCTCCTCCATTATCTCCAAAGTGGTGTTGACAACTTCCCTTGGGAGTACCTTTACCGACGTTGTGCGACTGCAGCGTCTTTACGATAGTGACCAAACAATAGTACCACCTGGAACCACTAGGGACATAATGGTTGTCTCTTGCCTCTTTAATTTTTACCTGCATTAGATGTGTAACAGTGCATTGAGTGTTTGTCAAATGAACGGAACTACGGGCAAATGTGATTCTTGTCAAATTGACATCGTCAGTGCCTCAGTCAAATTGAAGCATTTTGATAACACTGCATTAAATGGCTCCTGATTTGCTCCCTTTGTATTAGGAACCTGGGGGCCCCAACATGGTTGTACATGGCATTAGCATGTAAACTCTGAGGAGCAACAGCCTCCGGAATTGGTTTTCATGGACCGCCTTATCCATAAGACTGTGGTCAGAGTTGAGTCCTTATCTTACTTTCACTATAGGCCAATGTCTGCTACTGCAGCAGTCATCGGTGGCTGCCTCTGGCATCATCTTGCTACCTCGATGTGTTGATGTACTACTTATGTACACAATACGCATCTGTCCCTGTCATAAAAGCATGGTAAATTCCTCTGAATTCCATATTTTGCTCTGCGGCTGTCTGATGATGAATTTGACTCAGAAACCACGCCGCCCTGCCTCAGCAGAAACAGAGAGGAGCTCAGACGAACAGGTCCCAACCTCCTAATCTTCCAGTCTGGGTAAAAAGTTATGCGCTACTGGGGTTCCTTTTTGAATTCATTTATCTGCTCAACTTTCAGAGTTTTTCTTTTGCAGGACTAAATGAAAAGGAGAAAAAAAAAACATCAGTGAAGGACTATATCTCTGAGCAAAGCAGAGACCTTTGAAAAGTTTATTTTCCGAGTGAAGCTGGCGGCTTGGTGGCGGATTCATGTTCTGCTCTTAGTTTTTTCAATAGAAATACTGGACTCTGCTTGTACAAACAACAGCGCTCGCGAGATAGATGTCATGGTCTGTACATCTGAATGACAGGAAGGCTGCTTATCATGTTCCTCATCGCCAGGCTTCTGACATCTGTCACCTTGAGTCTTTCTCCTTCCGTCCGCCGGCCTCTGCCTCTCTCTTCCTCCCAAACACACACACACACACACACACACACACACACACACACACACACACACACACACACACACACACACACACACACACACACACACACACACACACACACACACACACACACACACACACACACACACACACACACACACACACACACACACACACTGCTCCTCCGGCGCGAGTCCCCACTTCCAAAGCATCTCCGCCACTTATCTCTCTCATCACTCAAACTGTTCGCAGTAGCACTCCTCCTTCATCTGAGACACAGGGGAATGGAAGAAAAAGGAGATGGGTGAAAAGGGGAAAAGGAAGATGGGGGGGGGGGGTTCCATTCATTCAGGAGGGTTTCATATGTTCTGAAAGGTGCTGCTTTAGCAGCAAAAACTTTCCTCTGACACTTGTCCAATTGAAACCTTGAAGTGGCTGCCCACTCAGCAGAAGTGATGGGACAATTCTCCCCGCCTACAGATGGGGCGATAAGAGTGCGATGGTGAGGACGGGGGGACGGTGGAAGTGCTGCCGCCGGCTGAAAACTCGAGATATCACCTGCAGACCTTGTCAGGGCTCATTTTATTGATTTTTATCCACTTCCCTCTCATCAGCGTCAGCATCGCACCACACTGTCAGCCCCGATACCACCGCCATCATCATCACATTTACACAGTGTCATTCATCATCATCATCATAGTTATCATCATTATCGTCGTCATCATCATCAGGTCCTTCATAATATTTTTCTGAAAAAGTGTTACTGTACATTCATGTTGAAAATTCTTGGAGACGGAGCCGTGCCAGGCCCAAATCATTGATGTGTTTCTGCATAAACTATGGTTCAATGGTACAAACAATGGAAATATTAAATGAGGCAACAGAAAAAACTTTTTCTTGCCACCTAGTGGTTCCAGGTGGTATTGTTGTTTGGTCACTCGTAAAGATGCTGCAGTCGCATGACGTCGGTAAAGACAAAAGTGCTATTGCTCAGATTTCCTCAGGAAGTTGCCATAAGTAAGCCTCATGGCTAGCTAAATGCCAGCAGCCTGGCTACTGTCGGAAGCAGGAAAAACACGTAAAAAAAATCCCAATTTTAACCAATATCCTTGAGTTAATTGCTCGCTAATATTAATATTTATGCTGGTTGTATTTCTTACTGATCTAGTAGAAAGAAGACAAACTGTGTGTGCTTTTTTTTAAAGTCTCACAAGTTCCAGAGCTCTCTACATGCAGTGGAGTGTACCTACTGCGGATAGACACCAGGAGAACGCGATTCACTTCCTTGTTTTGGTCACACAATGGGTGTCGCGGTTACTTATTACCATAAATCTGTAAGAAAAACGCGTCCCTAATATTAGCGTGGGTGGTGTCGTTTTTCAATTACAGTTTCAATGTGAAACCAGTTTCAACACCATAATGACAAGTTCAAGCCAAAAAGTTGTCCTTTTGAACTTTATCTAAGGAGACGAGAAACACAGTGCACAATGCATGAGGGGTCACTGAAGGGTTTGATTATGGAAATTATTCAAAAAAAATCATATGATGTAGCCTTACGTAGATTTTGGAGCAATATATCATCATTAGAAAACCAAATGCAGGAACTTTCTTTTTGAAAATTGGCGTTTATTCCCTTAATTCCACAGCCTGGTGGCTCAAGGGTGAGGGACCCTGAACCTCATCCAAGATCTTCGATGCATGTCATTGTTTATCTCCCTCTCCATTTCCTGTCTTGTCTCTACTCTCAACTGTCAAATAAAGACGTTCATTAAGGAGGGGGAAGATTATGGTGGCCCAGTTTATGAGGAGCTTTAAGCCCTATTTCCTTAAAGTGGGCATAAATGTGCCCACCGGTGCCACCGCAGACCAGGCACATCCTATTGTGGAGGCGACACTGAATGTGTTATTAGGAGGAGGAACACGGAGTCAGCAGCTTCACTAATGACCAATTAAATGAGAGCTTAACATGTGAGCCCCGGGTCTCCGAAGGACACATTTTTTAACTGAGAATTAATGAAGTTCAAGAAGACAGTGACACAACACAACCAAATATCAGCATACATCAGCTTGGGCTCGGCCGTATATGTATGTCGTTGTCAGTTTCGAGTTTTTTGCATAATGTGTGCAATGTCTATACTGTCAGGATGAAGTTACTGCAACCTGTGCAAAAAGGCTATATTCATCTGTGTTGATCCCTTTGAGAGTTACACAATATTCACACCGGCTGTGGTTTACAAGACGCCTGTATGACTCCAGGTATCTCCAACTCCTCAGATTGCTCTCAGTATGTGTTGGTTGTAGTATTATGTCAATACTTAGACATTTAGAGTATAACCTCGGTCCAACCCAGAAGGTTGCACAGATGCTGTTAACATGGGGATGTTGACTCTTGTGTCTTTGTCTTCCAAAAACCCAACTCATGCCTGGTGTTAAAAACTGCTTTCCATTGCTTTACAATGATTATACAGATTCGTTGGCAAAGTCCTAAGTTACGACCAATCTTATACGCAAGTATTTCAAATCGGTCCTTGTAGCTCAATGAAGACACAATTTATGGCTAGCACATTGGCCCCATCGTGTGCCACGGAACACTGGCACCTTTCAATTTTGGCTCTGTTTTCAACTAATACAACAAACAACCCATCATATATGGAATAAATCAATACAGACAATACAGGCCCGGTTCTAGACTGCAGTGCGGGGACGAGTGACATACTGAGAGCTGCTCTGCTGAAGTAACGGTACAAAACAAACACATTAGAGTAATTTAAAAAGTTTAGAAAAAAAGTGAAGAGAACGGCAACACCAGTAGAACAGGAGCAGCCAAAGAGCCATAGGTGTCATTTACACTGGGGACGCTGCCACTTTTTGAAATGGACAATTTTGGCCAAAGTACTATTATTTATGACTATCAATTCCAGCGGGAGTGTGAAATAAGGACAGAAGAGATGTTACAGTTACCTTAAAAATGGATCAAATAATAGTTGGGGTTTTTTTATCTGAAAAAAAGGGTGTCCCCGCCACTTTTCAAAATAAAGTGACGCCCATGCAAAGGGCCGCGTGTGGCTCGCGAGCCTCGGGTTCCATAAACCCTAATATATATAAGAAAGTAAGGAAGTACTTTTATTATTTTGATGTGGCATGTTTGTGATTGGCCACATCAACTAGGTCAGCCCTTGCCTAGATCCGGGCAACCTCAGCAACACAACCTGCGTGAGCCAGCATGAAAGCAGCATACTTTTCATTGGACAATTCATTAATAAACCATTATAGCAGAGATTTGCCCTGAGACACCGGTAGGTGCACACAGCTTTGATCATTTCTAACCTGAGTTTTCCTCTTTCTGTCATCCTCAACTCATTTCCTCGGTAGCGGGCATTACCGCGAAAATGAGGATTTGGAGAATCTCAGTGGCTAGAGGCCCACACCTCTGTCTGAAGACCACAAAGCTGTGACCTACCAACTGGACACACAAGCAGAACTCCGGGGCAGAAACACAAAGAAAGGATCACAGGAGCGTTGTAATCCTCGACTGGCCATGGGTCACCTCTTCCTTAGATAACATGGAGCCACACTTCCATCCATGCCCTGGACTGTAGCCTCGCATCTCATGGGAGAGGGGAAATGTGCTGACTTTCATTTGTATTCACACACACACACACACGCACACACACGCACAGAAACAAACAGTGGACTCAATGAGAAGATTACGATGGCTCATTTTCCGCATCAACTCAAGGGGAAGATTACTAGATTCCCACAGCAAATTAGCCCAAATGAGTGGTTCATTATCAGCGTGAAACATGGCGGTTGTGGGATGTGATCATCGTGGCCGCACTTGGTTGGCTTGATTAATCATTTAATCACTGGGACAAGCTTGGATCGCACTACACACAACACCTTGGCATGGAGCACGGGCAGCGATCTGGATGTGGTTCAGCTAACCCGCTTTCAGAGAGGAGATGTGGGGATTTTTTTTGTTTTTGTTTGTTATTGTAAACAGCCAAAAAACGAATGGGATGCTTTCAAAACCAACAACCCCCCCAAAAGAAAAAACCCTGCGGAGATGTTTTTTCCAACGCCCCATGGCTGTCAGCTGCCTTCATCCGCTTCTTCCTCCCGTCTCCGCGTCTCCTCTCTCTCCCAGGTGTTTGTTTACGACGCGAAGACGCTGCTTTGATGACGCTCCACGGTTGTCAGCGTAATCAGAGAGCGATCGTCTTCATCCGCGCGAGCTGTCAGCAGACAAAGGCCTACAAGTTACAGTTACACAGCATCGGCAACGTGAACTGGCACCCACGCCGGAAAAAAATCTCTGCGCGCCACGTTACGGGGACAAAGGCGCGAAACAAAAGCTCTGTCAACATTGACTTGACATTGTCTCCCGATAGATCCCACTGTGTGTAGTGTGTTTACATCTGCTAACAGCCTTCCCTTTTTTTTTTTTCGAAAAAAAAAAAAAATCCTCTGTGAAGCGGCCCTAATGATTGCTGCTCATGACAGATCGCAGTGCATCGTGGGAAACGGCACACAAAGATCAGCCGACTTTGGAGTAAAAATAGACACTTTATCCGTGATGCTATTTTGGGTTTTTTTTTGTTGTAAATTTGTGTGTGTAATTTCTGGCATTTGCGTGGCGGAGCATCTCGCATTACAGTGAACCCACTTGCACAAAGGCCAAAGTCAAGGCTCATGCAGTTTATCATGGTTTGCCCCTCAGCGCACAGCGGGTTGAAAGTGTCTTTGCCTCCTATACGCAAAGATAAAAATAAAATGGGAGCTGTCCATTCCACGAGAGACTAATGTGTTCTTTGAGGGTTTTTTTTTTTTTACTTTGTCACTTTGAATTAGCCTTTTTCAAATATCTTCCTATATTCTTCTATCCACTTTGCTGCTGTAATGTCCAAGTTTCCCCATTGTGGGACCAATAAAGGCATATCTTATTTTATCTTAAATTGAAATTCGAACTCTCTTAAATTTTTGTTTAAAGCTACAGTGTGTAGAATTTAGAATTGAATATATTGCCCATAACTATTTGTTCGTATATGTATAATCACCTGCAACAAAGAACTGATGCTTTGTCAACTTTGAATGAGTTAAATAAAGTACGTTAGCAGGTTAATTAGGAGGACCCGACGTTCGTGAGAGTCTCCACATTTGCTACGTCGTGTTGAATATTGTTGTTGCACAAAACGGTCCAGAATACGTCGTAACATTTTCCATGCTGCCAGAAACTGGAAACAGAACCGGCGGTGCGCCACCATAAATTGTCCCCTGTCAGTTGCTCGGTTGGTTGCGGTTTGCAACTTTACCGCCAGACGTCGACAGGAAATTACAAATATCACACTCTGGGTCAGATGAGTTCACACCAACGGGGACATTTCCCCAACGACAGCCGGGTAGAGAGCTCACCGACTTGTCGTGTATCTTCCGGAGACTTTTCCTGCTGTATTCTCACATGGGCTAACTTATTTTTTCCGGAAATTTTATTAGGGGACTGGTGGAAAATGTGCGGACTTCGATGCATGTCTGAAAGCAGCTGTACGCTGCAGAGAATGTGCTGCTGGCTGGAGACCTCCATAATCCTGTACGAACCCATTTAAGACATCTGCTCTTCACAACATTCAACATTTGGGCGGACCCAACACAGCTGAACCCTCAGGTCTGCCATTCAACATTAGCACTCGGTCTCTTTCATGTGTCCACGGTGACGGCAAATAACCAGCTAATGTGCAGCATTGCAGAGTAATGTCGTCAGATCACAGATGGGACATGAAAAACAAGTTTGTTTCAGTAATCCTGTTTGAGGAACATTTAAAAAGTCACAAGGATCCACTGTTATTTCAGTCGGCCAAAAGAGAGAAAAAAAAGATGAGACTTACCCCTCCCTCCCCCACCTCTTAACGTTTTCTCCCCTCCAGTGCCCACATCTTCATTAATGATCAGATGCCTGCTGACGAATCCGAGTGCCGCGCGGCTCCCATCAAATCCAAACCGTCAAGTTAAGACAAATATTTAACAGTGTGCGATGATTGGAATTGGAATTAATTAGAATGTATTGTTCATTCGGATTCGCTGTTTGCTTTTCCGCACCTCGCCACGTCAACAGCTTGTCATCCGAGTTGTCTGACACTGGTGCAAATGAGCCCGTTGCAGCTGTGACGAAGCGCAGGAGAAGCGGGCGAGGACAAGCCCCAAAAAAATTGCGATTTTTTTTTTCCCCTTTTGCAACTGTTCCAGAAAGTTGCCTAATTAGGGCCCTGTCCAAGGTGGTTAATTAATCAAAAGAGAGCAAAAGCGAAAGGGGGGCCCCCGTGTTGGAATTCTCAGATCTCCGATAAATAAATGATGAAATATGAGACAGACAGTAATTATTAGCTTTCTTAAACATCGTTTATACACCAAACAGGCTCTACATAATGCATGGGGCTGTTTTTTAACGGCACGGATCAAAGGGACTCGCAGCCCCAGCGGTGCCACTGTTAAACCAACTGCAATTAAATAAGAACAGACACGTGGCAGGGCCAGGGGCCCTCGGAGTATGTCCCTAATGAAAGACACCGATAATAATAAGTGTTATTGGATCTCGGGGGGGGGGGGGTCCCTCTTGACGGCAATCTGCCACTTGTAAATATTATGAAAACCCATTTGTAATAAAGGAATCTCATTAGACGATCGATAACGTCTGCATTGTTCCGTTTATCGCATGAACATTCAAGACTCGATCACAAATTCAGCAGACATTTTGTGTCAGTCGCATCAAACAAGTAAATTGCTCGCGTGGCAATCATGCCAGCGCTGCGATTACTCTCTCTCTCTCTCTCTCTCTCTCTCTCTCTCTCTCTCTCTCTCTCTCTCTCTCTCTCTCTCTCTCTCTCTCTCTCTCTCTCTCCCCCCCTCTCTCTCTCTCTCTCTCTCTCTCTCTCTCTCTCTCTCTCTCTCTCTCTCTCTCTCTCTCTCTCTCTCTCTCTCTCTCTCTCTCTCTCTCTCTCTCCCTCTCCCTCTCTCTCTCTCTCTCTCTCTCTCCGCTCGTCCGTTCCTAATGCCCCGGTCGTTCGACCGTCGCCGCTTCTCACACCAATCACGGCAGATGCCCCACGGATAGAGTGCGTGCGGGCGCATGCGCACGTGGGGCCCGTGATGAATCCCAGCTTTCTAGATTCCAACACCTTTGACCTGTCATTCTGCGACAGAGATGGTGCTGATAACGGAACCAAACACCATCACTAAGCTGCCTTTTTCTGCTACTGCGTGTGTGCGCATGTGTGTGTGCATCGGCATACGTGTGTGTGTGCTGGGCTTCGGATATTAGGACAAGGATTGAGAGCTGATAGGGCCCGAGATTACAACAGAGTTTTCAATTTTCAATTTTGTAAAGGGGCCGCTCTCTCTCTCTCTCACACACACACACACACACACACACACACACACACACACACACACACACACACACACACACACACACACACACACACACACACACACACACACACACACACACACACACACACACACACACACACACACACACACACACACACACACACACACACACACACAGAGAACCCTGATTAGTTTCCACTCTAACAACATGAGCCCCGACCGAAATACATACAGCAGCAGGGAGGTCACACCTACAGCCTTCACCTCTGAGACGAAACATCTCAGATACGCCAGCAAGATGTCAGGATCTCATACTGTACGATGCAAGGGGTTGGCTTACGGATTTTTGACATAATCTTCTTTTCTTTTTTTGAAGGAAAAAGAAGAAAAAGAAGGACAGCATGTGTGATGAGCCTTTTCATCATTCTGCCTCCGAACGTCATTCTGACAGACCGTGACAAACGCCGAGCGACAGTGACAAACATGTGTAACAAATGTGGAGACGAGAGGGAGGACCATGACCACACGCAGGAAATATATTTTTTTTCTAAATATTTACAGTGTAGCTTCATACGCTCACACTCTCTCACTCCCTGTACATTATACATACAAATATTAAACTTACATATATAGTATTAATAACTGAAGTTCGGAGTACATACCTCTTGTGAGTTGAGACATACAAAATACATGCATTTCGGCTACACGGTGATCCTTTCAAGTGGACTGTTCCCATACACATATTTCCCATCTTGTACACATGCTACATATTTTTTGTCCTAGTTTCTAAGAGACCTTTTAAGATATAAACTCATAGCTTATTTTTCTTCTGAATCAGTTTTACTGATCACAAAATATGTATTTTTCTAAAGGCAGATTGTGTAATGTGTTGATCTTTGTCGAATTCTAATGAAGTTACTTGATTCATGTAAGCCAAGATACACGCTTTGGTTAATACGCTGTTGGATCCTTTCAGTCCTGTAAGTAACGAGGCGGAGCCGCCACAGGTCACGTCCCCAGACACGCTGTTGCCGGTTTGTGGTTAATCCCTCCAGAGACCACAGTTGGTATAGAGACGGACCACTGCTGACTGGGAGCATCCCACGAGCCTTGTTGTTCCGGAGATTCTCTCACCCAGTCACCTGGGGTGAGGTGCAATTGTCAAATTGGCTAAGGAAGTTTCCTAAATTTGATCAGCAGCCATGATAGGAGCTGTTTGGATTCTGTAAATGCATAGGAAAGGAGCTTCAATGATTCCTTTCCCTGTCTCCTTTAGCATAGGGCACACTGGAGCTTCCTTTGTGAGAGTAAGGAGATATAGACGCCACACAATTCATTGCGGCAGCGATATTTAACGTGACGCGCCATGCATGGACGTAAACCATTCAATCTGAAGTAGAAGTAAAACAGTATGAGTATGACCCAGAAGAGACGCACGTCATCATGTCAGTTACTTTTACCTATGAATCATTTACATCTGATGTCACACGGCGGTAAAACACACTGAAACATGCTGATGGAGCCACTGCGTTTTTTGTAGTCCATCTTCGGAAATATCACACGCACGTCAATAACATCCGCCGTTGCATGATGACGTAGTATCGTGAAAGTCGAGTCGGATTCTCTGAGCAGCGCTGTCGGCAATTCCTAAGTCCTATCAGTCCTCCTTTACACCTTTCCCTGACCTCATGACCTTTTCCACTGAGGTCAAGGAATAGTAGATAGGAAGGACAATTCGACCTCGCCCCTGGCCAATACAATGTGATCCGTCTAAAACTCTCCCACATCCAGCGCATCCACTATCACGACTGACTCACCGTCAAAATTTATATACACACCGGACCTTGACGGGTGTTGTTCCCACAAGATATCTGACATGGGCGCGAGAGGAGCTCATTGTACAGTCGCTTCGTGACAGTGACAATAATTTGGAAGACGCTGCAATATACCCAATAATTATGAAACACACTTTTGGCTTTGAATAATGAGATTTGTTGACCAAAATAGCGTGTGCCAATCAAACATGAACTCTAAGTTGCCATAATAACACTTGAACACTGTCAGACAATCATGGCCCAAAACCATTCTAAAACCGACAGGAGTACATTTTATATTAATTATGGATCAAATAGCAGCAGCAGCAGCAGCAGAAGGCCACTGTCCCCTGCCTGACCAACACCACCAGAGCCTGCTTCTCCCTTCAGGAGTTGGATTTAAAAAAAAGCTTTAAGAAAAAGAAGGAAAGGAAGACTCTTTGGAGGCCAGAAACATGACCCTGGATTAATGCTAACATTGCCCCATCAGTTCGACTTGCATAAAGGCAATCTCTTTTGCCAAAACGATCTATTTCGGAGGGTGTAAATGATATGTCTGCGTTGGGATCACTGCCTGTTCTGCTGCCCCTGAACAGCCCCCCCCCCCAGGAAAAATCAATCACTGCTGCTTTAATATGGTCTTAAATTCAAACCGTACATTCGAAAAAATAATGTACTGTGATTCAGATGAACAAGGAAATCAGAGGGAGAAATCCCCGGCAATTCGGAACAGCGTTTTGTCTTTTTCTTTTCTTGTTCTTAAATCCATGCCCATTTTATTTCTTAAAAACACTGACGGAAATCACTCTCCATTTAACTTCAGAGCCGCCGCCCTTAGGCTATCATTTCCTCCGTCGTGAGATAATGCTGTTACCCGACATAGTGTAAAGCAGGACGGTGATTTTAGCTCCGAGATAATAACAAAAAATGGGCAACAGACCAATCTCTCAAAAAACTATTTATTGCGGTGACCCTGAACCTCTGACCCTGCGCTAAACCTTGTGCGGTGGGAGACACAACTAAATGTCCACACTGTGACGGGTTTTTAATCATCTCTCCATTCCTGTGAGGACACTGGGAGAGCTAATAAGGGAAAAGGAGAAGATGCTCGCACACACACACACACACACACACACACACACACACACACACACACACACACACACACACACACACACACACACACACACACACACACACACACACACACACACACACACACACACACACACACACACACACACACACACACACACACACACACACACACACACACCTACCATAGCCTACAGCTCCGAAAGAAAGAGCAATCAGGGGTGATGCATTGGAAAATGTCAAACAAGGATTAATGGATTAATAACATTGTAAAGTATCCTCCGAGTACTGTCTCCGTTGAAGATTCCCCTTCCTTTTTTCTCTCTCTCTCTCTCTCTCAGCCATTCCTCTGTCCTCTTCTTCACTGCACTAATAGGGAGTGTGAAGGGAGCTGGGGACGTTAAGAACCAATCTCACAGACAAAAAACTCTCGGCAGAATTTAATCTCTCCGTCCTCTTTCTGTCTCCGTGTGACAGCGCTGCGCCTCAGCTCCTCAGTGTGTGTGTGTGTGTGTGTGTGTGTGTTTGTGTGCATGTGCGATGGCAGTGCGCTCTCCATCCTGGGCTATCGGGGCTTCCATTAAACCACACTCAGTGTAATCAGCAGAGAATTATGGGCGCCGGGGGCAAAAAATACTCTGTGAGCCTTTCCTAGGTCTGCGTATAAGTATATTAATGTGAATGTGTGTTTGTAAGGTATGTGCAGAAATGCTGCGTTTGCTCGCAGAGCTTCATGCGTCCGAGTGGTTGTCCATTTAGGTGAAAAAAGAACACTTTCTCCAAATGAAGAAATTCATTTTTACACAGAGCGGACGACTATCGAACATACACTTTGCCCAGACCAATTAGAGAATATGGGAGCTGCTGCAGCTTGTCAAACGATCTGCAAAGTGCCTCGCTGAGACAAAGACGAAATGCATGGGTGGCAACTCAGCCAGTGCCAAAGTGGCAGTCGCTTGTTAGAGTCTCTCTCCAGCACTAGATATTATTAGTCTTTTTTTTGGCCATTTCTTACTTTTTTTCCAACATGTTTTATAGACATTCCCCATGCCTCCACGTGCCATTTTATTCACTTACAGCGGAGACGTTTTATCAACTCCGAAGAGGAAGAAAAAAAGTAAATCCAGAGTAGACCTTTCACAACCTCGCTCCTCGCCGTGAGTCAGATGTAATATCGCTGACGGGACATATTGTGAGTGAATCTATGAGCGAGTTATTCCTCCCCTGAATTCTATTAGCAGCTCCCCACTTAGAAAGGTCAGCCTTAATTTCCACAGGGACTGATAATTACACAGGATTTCTGCTCCTCCTGAGGCCTCTTCCCCGAACATCCGGCTCTGTAGAGGTTAGCTCCACTATATGCTTTTGACTTTATGCTAATCAGCTCTTTTTCTAAAGTCTAACACAGAGTTATGACTCAATTTCCACCCCCCTCGTCCGATTGATGCGTTTAGCGAACGCCTTGTTTTGATTTTTATCATTTTAACCACCATAACTTTAAGGGAGAAGCCAGATGACAATGATGATTGGAGCGCCGACTGCGTGATGATTGCCAGATGATTACAAATATGCCATTTGCATTCAGCGGCTCACTCCTCAGTGGAAAGATGGCTCCGCACCTCAATCACCAGAGCCGTATGCCCGTAATAAATACACGACAGGTCGTTAAGACAGAAAACCCAAGTCATTTCTTTTGCATACCAAACATGTCGAGGAGATGGAGAAGCGTGAGCAAATGATACAGTGTAGTTTGGGAAGCTCGCGCTGGGGTATAACTCAAGTCTCTCCGCTCATCCACGGGGAAATTAACTGTGGCGAAGCAGCATTACATGAATTACCAGGGTAATCCTGTTCTGACACTGCCCTAATCTACACGGGGATATACGGGATCAAATAACAGCCTGCATACTTCACTGTGTATATAACAATGCTGGCAGGTGGTTCAAGGAACTAGAAGAGCAATATACCTCAGTGTGACAGGCAGGTGTAGAAGTCAGAGTTTGGAGAAACAAGATTAAGAGTCTTCAGCCAATGCCAGTGTCTCTGTGTGGCTGTATTTGGTGAAAGCTGAGTATTGAGCTGAATGCTTACATTTACATGGTGACATGCTAAGGATGTCAATGCAAACATGCCCATGTAAACTGCTGCCCTATCTTGGTTTTGCATATTGTTGTGTCAAGGTTGTGAAATGCCTTGAGTTTCGCATTTTGACCAGCGCCATTGCAACCGGACTTAGAATTGGGCGGGTGTCGGACTGAGACCTGTCCAGGGTGAACCCCGCCCTCTCGCCCAATGTCAGCTGGGATTGGCTCCAGCCCCCCGCAACCCTTAATGGATAAAGCAGTATTGATAACTGCAGGGCAGTTTGTAGCAGTGTCTTAAACACATTTTAATGATGGGAGCTCTTCTAAAATAGCCTACTCGTATTTTGCAACTCATTCCATATCCAATGTGTGTAGCAGAGTTCACCCAAGGGACATTTGAAATATTTTGCAGATTTAGTGCTTTGGTTGTTGGTATTAAATGACAGAAGGCTGTAGATACAGGTGTGTAGTTTACTTTAAAAAGTCTTGAAAATAAATATTGACATGTATTTTTCTCTTCTGGAGACATTTAGTCTTAAACCAAAGTATTGGCTTTCAAATAAATTTGTTTTAACCTGATGATGGCACTGGCGGAAAAGTTAGGGAATCACCAAAGTCTTTGGAAGTCATCCTCTGGGGACCATGAATGTCTGTGCAGAATCTTGTGCCAATCCATCCAGTAGATGTAAGTGAAATCCTTAAGTGAGTGATGATGGGCTGTGGGAGGGGTCAGAGGATCACCAAAGTCATTACTCATCTCCTGGGGAAACTTGAATGAAATTTCATGGCAACTCACATAGCAGCTGTTGAGACGTTTCACTCAAAACCAGAAATGTCCACCCGGTGGCATTGGAGGAAAAGCCAGGGAGATTCATTTGTCGGGACCATACATGTTAAAGCAAACAACTGACGTTGAGCTAAAAACCCATAGACCTTCAACCAACAGCCACAGCTTCACAGTGTCTGATTGGCAATATGTTGCAAAATGATGAGGCAATCCAATATAACCATTGCTTTGGGCCTATAACACAGATGGAATGTGTTACCGATCACCCGTTCCCCGCTCCAAGTCAGTCCTCGGCCTTCTTCCTTAGGTCTGATTGACGTCTAACACTCCGCTAATAGCAACGCTGGCCTGTGGCGGTGGCAAAAGTTTTGTCTCCTGCAAAGCAAGGATCTAAGACTATGTTTGAAGCAGAGACGCTGATGGAACGAAATCGAGTAGAGACACACGTGGGGAGATTATCTCATCTTACCACTGATGCTGATTCAGACACAGACATGGCGAGAGGAGGATTACTGCAGGCCTTTTCGAATCTCTCCCGAGAAAGGCCTTCAAAGGAGGTATTATACAAAACATCCAGCAATATCTAAGTGCTCTTTGTAAAAGTCTTACCAGTGCCCTCCTCTTTGTAGCACTTTTGTGTCTCAACCCTCTCTCTGTGTCTGCTCACTGGGGGATCTCTGAACAAAGATTCATGAAGGACATTTGCTAATTAGCATTGCCAAACACGAAAGCAAAGCAGAGGTGAGGAAGCCAAAAGAGCTCGTGCGAAACAGGTGCCAAGCGGCGCGGATGGGCACCGGCGAGGCCTTATCACCGGCACAGATGTGTTTGTCTCCTCCATGGCCGCTTGGCTAACGATGAATGATTTCCTCTCCGTCTAAATGCTTGTCGTCACATCCCTGTCAATGAGGCTGCGAGTTACCGTCTTGTCGGAGTAATGGGGTTGGCGCGGCTCCACACTTCAAATACTAGCTGAGAGCCGCCGGGTAAAAAAACTGGCCTCAAAATGACTTTCCCAAACATGTCAGCAACAACAAGCCTTACTCCTTGCTGTATATTTTTTTAATCAAGGATGCACAAATTGCAACTTGACCTGCTCCTTTGAATAACTCTGCGGAGATTATAATTTACCTTCAACAAAAACAGCTTTTGCGCACCGAGCCCTGGCTGCTCAATATAGAAGCGCTCATGATAATCGTTTCTGTTCTGCTATTTTATCATCCGACTTCACCATACTTTAATAAATATATGAATATCCTGCTTTTTACACCACTACATTTATCTGACCATTATGATTAATAGTTACATTGAAGATTAAGTTTTAACATACAAAATATATGAACCTCTCACAGAATGTGATGCATTTTTATAGATGTATTTGCTCAGCAATGTAAAGTTGTTAAAATTAACTCCAGTCTGACCAGCAAATGATTTGCATGGATAAAAAAAAAAAACACAGTCTCACAGCTCTGATGATGCAGATTGATGTGTTGAACTTAAAGTAATTAGAACTTCCACAGCAGAAATTACAGAGTAAGAAATAGACTCAGTGTGGTTCAATGCAGCACTACAGCACAACCCTCTGGTGCACACAGTGACTTTATGATGACTTTAAAATTAAACCGTACTTTTCATTTATATTTTTATTTCTTACTGGAACGAGAGAGCCCTCTGTGTAGTTTTTTTGGGGGGGTTACTGGTGCATGTGTATTATATTAATCAGTGATTTTTTGGGGGTGCTATGTTTTCTTTCAAATTCAAAATTGTTTACCTGAAAGGAAAAATACTAACATTTCAAAGTCCAGCTTAGCAACTACTTATTCTCAGATGTTTATAATAATAATAATAATAATAATAATAATAATAATAATAATAATAGTTATAACAATTCAATAATATAATGATTTAATTTGACAGGTTAATGCTTTTGCATCGAATATATATATATATATATATATATATATATATATATATATATATATATATATATATATATATATGCATTGAATACTTTTACTTTTCATAGGCATTTTACTTTACTGTACTTTTATACACTGTAAATCAGACTATGAATGTGCGACTTCTTTCATGGAGTCATTTCAAATTGTCATGTTATCAGTATAATCATGTAGATTAAGCAGCATGAAGGTATGTTCTATTTTTACTACCCAATTTTTCCAACTTGTGAATTTCCATATATTCATTTTCACTGAAAGGCTTAAAACCTTGTTCCAAGATGAACAAAGCAACAAAAAGTAATTTTACATAAGCAGAGACACAAGGAAGGGCAATCACAGAAATCTTAAACAGTTAAATCGACCAAGAAACTAGAGTTCAACAAAGTCTTAAGGTTTCAAGAGTTTTTCTTAAAAAAGGTCCACTAGAGGTCTTGGTCCTGTAGTTGACCATGACCCAAAGCTACAATCTGAGGCAGACAAGCTTTGTTCTGCAAGTTATTGTGAGGATTCAAGTAAATGGTTGGACTGTATTGACAGAACACATGAGTGGAGATGAAGTAGATTCATAAGATTTAAAGCCCCAGAGTGTAATATTTGTAATTTTCTGGCGGCATCTGGTGGCACAGTTGCAAACCGCAGCCAACTGAGCGACCGACAGGAGACACTTTATGGTGGCGGGAAACCAGGAAGTGAAAAAAACAAAACAGCAAGCCAAAACCATAATTGCATTTCTTTTTCTGGATGGGAACTGGAAGTTTTTAAATTCTTCTCACACTTTTCTCTCTGTCAGTCTTAAAATGTTTTCTTTTTTTTCAGATTCCCTCTTTTATTTACTCCCCTCTTGTCTTTAAAAAGAAAAAAAATCTGACTTACTGTGTTGAATATGGACATGGGCTTCTCAAGCGCCTTGAGCCGTGAGAACTCCTCCCCCCTGCGTTTCTACACGTCTACATCAATTAAAGGAAAATAGATGTATTGTATGGATCACCCTAATGAACCGACACTCAAAGCGGGACCCAACTTCTCAACTTGCATACCTTATTATAACAAGTTCATGACTGGCTGGAGTGATTGTCCGCCGCTGCTCAGTAGTCCAATTTAGCTCAGTACCCAGACGACTTTCCACATCAGAATAATGCCCTTGACTGAGAACTACTCTGACATAATGAATTATATACAACAAGAGAAAGACAAAAACATAAATCTAGAATGCTCGCTCGTCTCCGCGCGGTAACAGTAGCGAGCACACTGTGCACTTGGACATGAAAGGTAAACAAAACCTTCATTTGGGAGGGTTGTATTTCAATGTCATTCAATGTGCCGTCCCAGGTTGAACATTAATATGAAAAATAATAATGAAACAAGGGTTGGAGTGTCATTGAAAAGTAATAAGGCAGTATTTAAAACATACAGGCTCTCCCCCCCTCTCTCTCTCTCACTCACACACACACACACCGAATTATCCTCTAAGGAAATAAAGCCAAACGATCTCCCTCTCTCGTTGAAAAAAAAAAAAGAATGACTATCAGTGTTCCGGGTGAAAGTCACCTTGAGCTGTGAGTGTGTGTGTGTGTGTGTGTGCGTGTGGACACTTGAGACAGACAGGATCAGATGGGACCCTGAACGGAGCACTGTTGAACACCTTTTTCGTGGCGAACAAATGGATTAAAAACAGAGATGTATATTCAAAAACCTCCCCACGAGCCCTCGGCGTCTTTAACGAGGGCCCGTAAAAAATAACGAGCCATCTTAACCTTGAGGCCAGCCCAGGAATTGAACACCACTGTAGGAGCACACTGACAAGGTGATCTCTTATTTCTTGGCCCTCCTCGCTTCCTCTCTTTTCCCACTTCCTCTTATTCCCGAAAAATATGCCTCCGCCATTAACGAAGGAGGAGAATGGGGGTCAGCTTTTTCCGCTATCTGGGCTGTCATTATGCGAGGTATGAATATGGATCCTCAGTTTTGCTTTGACTCTGTTCCTGGCTCCAATGGTGATGAGTGGAAGCTGGAATGCAGGAATGTAGCAATTAGTGTGCGACGCGTCGAGCTAAGCAAAGAGCCCGTGTCTGCTGTCGGCAGCGCTACCATTAAGCCTATTGCGTTGTTCTCCATCGCCCCCCCCCCCCCCCCTTTACCCTCCGTCTCATCTCTCCATTTTCCTCTCCTGACCACGTCTCTGCGTCCTCGTTTTCATTCTTCACATGCTAATGATCAGTATCCCAGGGAGCGCGTGCCAAGTCCCATCCGCGCCAGCGTGCACTGTCTGCCTGGTCAACACGACCCTTCACTCCGGCATCCCCTTCAAGGCGAACGATGAGCGGCACGAACAGAAATGTGCGGCTCAATTTCCTTGATTCTCTCTGAAATCCACATTTAACATCTGCACTTGATAGGGAATATTTTATCACACGGGCAATGTATTAATTATTGATAACAAAGAATTGATTATGGCCGCTGGCTCCCTGGAGTTGGCCTCAGCGACGATGTGATTAGAAATAAAAGCGGTTCCTGGGAGCTGACAAATTGACAGTTTCGGCGGCGGCGAGCGGTAAATGAAGCCTTGAGTGACGGGAGTGAATAAATCCAGCTGGCCGCCGTCAAAATCTTTACAAGACAAAAAGCGAGCGAGCACACATATAGACGCGTGGCAAACTTCCGTTTGGTAAATCAGCATTCTGAGCAGATTCTTAATAATTGATGTTTGTCATGGTGAGGGCACAGCTACATCCCCTACAGCTCCCCCTCCCCCCAAGACAAGCCATGGAGCAAACAACCCAGATGAAAGCCAAAGCCCTCCGCACTCGGCACACGCATGAATAGTTATTAAGCAAAGCATGTGCGCGCAAACACGCACTCGCGCAGCTTCTTACGTGCTGCAGCACACGTTCAATCGCAGGCGAAAACAAACAAACACGTAAACAGACAGATGCAGCATCGTCTGCTCAGTCTCTCAAGCGCACACTGGTACTGTAGGTGCGTACACGCATTCACACACTTTCCAGCACAATCACAAAAGGGCTCATGCTCACATACACACTCCCTCACAAATGAGCATCAGTGCCTGTTTTTCTCTCCCTGCGTCTGTTGCATACATCACGTGTCCACAACCGTTTGTACCCTTGACCATCTATTGGGCCACACCGGTGTGTTTAGAACAGAGCTTTGATTCTGCTTTTTGGGGGATTCCAGCTTTTTGGACTTCAGACGCACAAATACACAAACAGGAGGAGATGATTGCACAGATCATTCCCTTCAGATGCCCTCTTAATGAACATGCTTCGAGGTTTTTATTTTGTGTGGATTTCAAGTAGGTGTCCAACAGTGTTTAAATTAGATCCAACAAATATAAGCCCTTTTCTGAATTCTTGGGAAGTAAGCGCAGTGTGTCCTCCGCATGCAACTGGGAGAAACCAATTTAACTGGATGAAGAGATTAGGCTTAAGTCGCCAAACAGGCAGCAGTCGGGCACTGAAGTGGCAGGGCGGGCAGTAACCCCGGAGCACCCCTGCGGTCCTACATTATGAATACACAATGTATAGAAGAACATTTGTCATGTAGGAGTTTGTTCATGTGATGCTTGTTCACACACAATAGTCCTCAGCAGAAGCAGATAATAATAATCCCATGCAACCCTGCTGACGGCTGGTGTGCATGATTCACTGTGATCCACGTGTCTCAACTGCCATCTTTGTCTTTGAAGACCTCCTGTGTGTGTGTGCACGACGTGTTCAGTGTAGTTGTGTAGAAGAGAGACTGCATGAACAACATCCTTATTTTTCCGAAGGGTTGTAGGTTTATTTCTGCTTAATTTTATCAAAAGAGGAAACCAGAAGTTCACCCAGGGCCGTCTACTGTGATCTATTGTGATAGATGTGTACTGGTGTCAACACTAGTCCGATGTATGAGACATAGAAATGGTCTTCTGAAGATCTGACGGATTTCAAAGCAGTTGTGTCAGTGGAGAGCAGCTTGTGTACATTAGTTTTATTCATAACTAGTTATTGTAATTGAACGATGTTCTTAATAAATGATTAAACTGTACTGAGTAGGATTTCCAGTGACTACAAAACACGTGCATGGTTTTGCCAAACTTATCAGGACATTCTGATGAATGAGTCTTTATATAAAACACATACAGATAACACAAACTCTTATATCTATCATTTGATACCTCATTGTCAATGTTTAAGTACAGAAACTAATAGTAATAACAAAACTTTTCCATATATTTAAATTATTTATGTAGATGATTAAACCTAAAATAGAAATATCTTTATGATTAATTACAATCTCTGGTGAAACCAAAATCAACCTGTTTTTGTATGATTACAATACTGCGCCTGTTGCTCCTATTCTATCAATTCCTGTACCAGATATACTCTATTTAACCGTCAACAAACATACGGTAAAAGTGCTTCATAACTAACTTTATTGTACAATAAAATTACATTGTTTTAAATAATTTTGAACAGTAAAAGACCTATCAAAGAATATATGGATGAATTAAATAATTCAGTGCGCAGTTTTAAATCAACTGTAACAAAGCGGTCGGCAGCATAATGCAGTCGATTTCAAGGTCTCAGTCAAATCTACCCGTCCCCAGCTTCATCCTCTTGGCCAAATGTATTTCTGGTTTCTAAAGGGCCAAGATGGCGGAAGCCAAAATGCAAGCATTTGGCTCATTCTGACTGTTCACAGTAATCAAACCTCGGGCAGTGCCTCTGATCTGGCAGTGTGAACTTTCAAGGCACATTCAGGGCATACTTGGCCAATTCATCGAAGTCAAGCCGCCATGCTGTAATTTAAGGGGTTGTATTGTTTTAGTTAAATTATATAATTGTATTTAAATGTTGAAACAGTTAATTGTATTATTATGTCAGGGCAGTGAGTAGACGTTGTCTCTGACCTCTGATCTAATGGGGGAAAATATTCCTTCCACAGTTCCATACAATATTGGAAACTGGGCTGCTGAAGAACAGACTTCGGTTCCTGCAACACTTTAAGCAGACACTAGAAGCGTGCCCTTTGGAAATGCTACCGATGTGAGTCTACAGTGCTGTTGAAATAAAGAATTCTCAAGAATTGCAAAAAGGAAAACACAGCTACTGTGTGTGTGTGTGTGTGTGTGTGTGTGTGTGTGTGTGTGTGTGTGTGTGTGTGTGTGTGTGTGTGTGTGTGTGTGTGTGTGTGTGTGGTGAGCTTCTCCTAAAGGAATTTGTATCTTAGTTTATATATAGCTCCCAGATCATAGAGGTTGGTGTGTGCTAGATCACAGTAGTATGTGTCTACTATATCACAGGAGAATGTATGCCTTTGATCCTTGGATCAACAAGATATACCTTAGCTTATATACGAGGAGTATATGTGCCTTTGATTGCTTTGATCTCAGGAGTGTGTGTTTGCTAGATCACAGGAGTATGCATACCTTTGATCGCTTTGATCTCAGGAGTGTGTTTACCAGATCACAGTGGTGTGTATACTATATCACAGGAGAATGTATGCCTTTGGTCTCTGCATCAACAGGATTGTTAGTTAACAATTATCAAGAATAGAAATGAACTTCCAAACTGCAACATATCAAATCAACAAGCATTCGGTAATACAAGAAGGGCATAAGCACATACATCTGACGAGTAAATACACACAACTGTAGCCCGTAGAACACTGTCTCATAACTCAGAAATACCACTACATTTGAAGAAGAGAACAGGAACACTAAAAGAGAGTGCATAGAGGCATGGCCTCACCCATTTTTCAATTACACGTGACAGAGCTGTGATGCAACTAGAACAGGATACAGCTACATCCGTTACAGATTTAGTTCAAGAGCGTGATGGTGGGCAAGTGAAAACATTAGATCTCTGGTGAGAAAACAATGTGAAAGTACTTTGTCTGCACAATCCACAAACTGCATATCAGTGTTCAAACATGACTACATACAGTAGATTACATTTGTCTTCCTCATTTGCATCATGCTTTCATCAGTGGTGTGACATTTGGACAGCGCAGAGGCTCAGGGGGAGTCTTTTTCAGACAGACATGATTCAGAGAAACGGGGAAGAGCGAGACAGAGACAGAAATAGAGCTGCGCCAGAGCTCTGACAGTGATAAGCTCTCAGTTTCCTCTTTCATATGCAGATAAAAATCTCAAAAGGCATCCATCTCCTTTTTTTTGTGTGTGCAGGCAATAAAAATATAATCTCCCATCACCCCCGTTGAAACGCGGCCCAACTGGCCGCCGTCCATCACGTCTACGCCTGCTGTGATGTCAAACAAATGTTTTCAGAAGGGCCCTAATGCCCGTGCGAGAGGATGTCGGAGGTTTTTCAGACTGCCCGGCATCATCTCCTTTCCATTGTGCACAAGGCAAGAAGTGGGTTATGGTTGCGGGGTTTAGCATCTCTCATTTTGCCGCGCAAAGAAGCCATTCACAGTTGCTCGGCCACAATCTTGACTGCAACGGTGAGGGATAAAGCCGCTGGTGAAGACTGGTAATGGGCTTTTGTGGTGGGGTCTGCCTCCGCCTCTAACATGCACTTCAGATATGCATTCATGTGCTGCACACAGAGGGGGCTGGATGAATAATCTATGGGTAATTAACGTGCATGCGCTTTGCCGTTTTAGCCTTGATCCGGGGCATCGGGAGCTGTTGTGAATAGAGGAAAATCTTATTTAAGAAACGCGTCTGATTTATAGGACGAGTGACGTGAGCTCATTCGCCCCCCACCTGGCTCCCAGTCTTCTGAATCTTTCATTCCCAAGCTTCCCGACGACTTTTCTCATCACCTGAATCCCTTCCTGCTTGTGTAATCACATCTCTTCTACCTCCACCCAGCTGTCATTACTCGCGTATGCCGCTCCCCCATCTCTCCCATCCCTCCCGTCCGCCTGGCACCATCCCGAGTGCACCCCTCCTCCCCTACCCCCTCAATCCTCATCTGCCTCCCCCAGCACCCACAACGCCCGCCTCCATGTTCTCCTCCTATGATTACATTGCAAAATCAGACTAAAAAAAAAAACCCTGCACAATCTTCCTCTCCCTGGCCTCACCTTAATTTTTTCTCATACCTAAATCAAATATACCCCCAACACAACCACCCAACCCCACCTCACCAACAAGTGCCTCTCTGCTTCCAATCTCTACTTTCAATTGCAACTAGCTACCATCCTTTTAGTTTTAGGTGCATACAAAAGTCCACTGTCACCTCTCCCACCCTTAAAGAAATTGCTCCTCCACCAATTGCCCCATCCCCCTTTATTTTTCCACTTTTCCACTCTCTACAGCACAAGCTGCCTCTGAACTTGGAAGCCCAAGCCCCAGCCATCTACTTTCCTTTCCCCCTCCACACTACATCTCCCCCGCTCCCCTCATCTCCCTTAGCTTTTCCTGTGTCCTTCTTTCCCCCTCTCTCCTCCACACCACGACCTTCATTTCCTCCGACTGCCCCCTCCCGCCCCAAACACCACCGCCCATCACTTTAACTACTTCTCCATCCCAATTACCAGGTAACCCCCTGCTGCGGGCAGGCCGTTACATCCCTGCATTTTTACCTCCCTGACCTGGAAACGCCTCAGCCCCTACCCCTTCCTCCTCCATCCCTCCGTTTTATTAGGCAGAGCCTCATGGCAGCTGAGGGTGCCTGATGTTTGATAGCTTGTTAACTCGCATCCAAAGGAGAATCTGATTAATTCTGGCATTTCAGAGAGAATTATTTTGTATTTGCCTGCCTGTCCACCACTGGCTCCCCTTTTCCCTTGAGTCTCTTGCAAGGGGAAAAAAAGCCCTTGATGTTAATATGGAAAAAGGAGGTTAGGGATGTTGGTCACCTGGGCAATTGGTGCAGACAGGCCGGAGTTTGCCCTTGCGAGTTAGACAAAGATCAGTTGAACTCAAGGATGTCTCTGCTCCAGAGAGGCTGCGGCATTTGAATACGAGAGATAACAAGGCTGGACCAAAGTGGTGAATTAGTGCTGTCTCTGTTGGTGCATGATGATGGAGGAAAGGCAAAGGTGGCGCTGGGTTACAGGATGCATGTTCCAGTTTTCATTAAAAAGGCAGTCATCGCCCTGCAATTTAATTTTGGGGGAACCTTGGATGATTGTTAGTTAAAACTTATCAAGTATTTCATATTTTCAAGAAGCAAAAGAGTCTCGTTAACTGTGTGATGTTGAAACACAGGGTTGCACAGTATGATTATGCACAAAAAAATGTAAATGAAGTTAGTGGTTTTTAAATGGAAACAAGGCCAAAAAAACCATATCCATCTCTTGTTAACATTATTATGCCTCACAAATCACTCGGGTGCCCGTTTTCATCATCCTTCTGCTTCCGCCTCCAACATCCACCAAGGTTTATTCATCATTGTTTCATCTTCGGTCGACTTCCCAGCTGGGGAGGGGTGCAGAGGTTCACGGGCCTCGTGGGTAACGCGTGCGCTAAACTAATTAGCGTCAGCCATGCTGTGAGGAAACACAGGGGCTTTTCAACCACTGAGAAAAAAAAGAATGACAAGACATCTCACAGAACTCTGTGGCAACGCCGCCCCTTCTTAAATGGGAGTGAGGAGAGGCAGACTGGGCGCCCCTTTAAAATCTTGATCTGAGCGGCGCTTGAACTGCTGAAAAGCTCCGTGCTGTTTCCCCCCGCTGTCCTCTCTCAGGCCTCTAACACTCACTTTTCAAAACTAAATAAGTAAGCCGTTACATTTTTTTTCTGTCATCCAAGTTGGGTCCTGGGAACACATGGTGAGGAAAGGCTCCAAACTTTTAATGACTGTTGCACCCATCAGCCATCAGCTTTTTTGGGGGGAGTTTTCTACTTCTGCCTCTGATTACTGCTCCGGATGACCTGGATATCGTTACACTATCGTACACAGGATTTGAGACTGTCGTTTCCTGAGAGTGCACCGGCTGACAAATGATGTACAGGCCTGGGCAGGATAAAAGTCTAATTTGTGAATAGTTCTATCAATTACTCATGAAAAGGAAATGCATAACAAATTACTCGGCTGCAGGAATAGCGAGTTACATCGCTCATTATATTATTGTCTGTTATTCGGCCCAGCCCCTACTCCAGAGCCTCCACGGCTGCTCTCTGTTCAGCGGCTAACTAACTGATTAAACCACGTCTACACAGGAGGCGGAACATGAGGAGTATGATAGCAAAGCAGCAGCAGCGTCAGTGTGCATGTCCACGCAGGACGCACGTGTGTTTCAGTCGCACTCGGAGCCCAGTGCCAGTGCACTGGTTAAAAGTGGAAAAAAGCAAGCTGACAGATCCGAAGCGTAAAAATATGTAAAAATATGTGTAAACACAAGCCGCTACAGAGCCTGTGTCGACAGCTGGACTGATTAAAAAAAAAAAAAAACAGTGTTCCTGCTCCATCAGATGCACCGGAGACGGTCGACTGAAACATGCAGCTGACATTATTTTGGGGGTGGACAAGCTTTTAGCCCTAGTGACCCCACTTCACATGTACCGACCGCCACCTGACATCTACCTGACCCCTTGTGTAATGCACTTGGTGGTGTAGATTGGGCGGTTACTTAGTGTTACCGAGCTCCAAAAACAAGTAATAAGCTAAATCATTAGCATTAACATTAACAGTGCAGTGTAAAAACAAACATGCTGCTGTGATGTCGTATCAGCGGTGAGTCATTGACTTCATGTCCAGGCCTAAGTGAAATATCTTCCACCACTCTGAACTGAATATATTCTTCTATTTACACTATAATTATCGCTTGTGCGGGCGCGTGTGTGCCCAGCTGGACGCTGTGATGACTGTCAGCCATCGGCGATGGATGGCCCGACGCGAACGAGCCAACCAAGCCAAAAGTGTCAGAGTAACGGAGCAGTATTGGCATCAGCGACTGCAGTGAAATGGCCGCATTTCAAATTGTGATCGCTTTTGCTAACCATTACTGAGATGTGTTATACATCCCAACATTGACTTCATCACATTCATGTCTTCTGGGGTTCCACATGTGCCGAGCTTATCCTCTCTGCAATTCAGGGTCCCCAGCATGAGCGACGATGGAGCATTTAGCTTCATTAAACAGCGGCAGGTACATTATCTAGCTCCGTCTCAAGACCAGTGCGTTGCCCTCATTAGTGCCATTAATAAGTAATTTCGCTCTCTAACTTCTGTCTCCCCTCGCAAGGAGCGAGTTCTATAACTGTGCACACCCTGCCTTTGAATCTTCATCCTTTTCCGGCCCGCTAATTGCTTTCCTTCCTGCATAATTCCCCCCGCAGCTCCCAATATTGCCGGACACATTGTCACTGGTGGATATGTCTGACACACGGCTGGTGGGAAGTTAAATGGCGAGGCTAAATGATGCTTTGTGGCCCGGGCGATGATTTGGATGGTAATGACCGCAATGATAAAGGACGCTTCTCCGGTCTAATAGCGTTTGATTTCCCCGCTGGCCAGCGAGAGGAGAGATAGGAGGTATCAGGGTTGCTCATCCAGTGAGGATGACCTTTAATTTCACAACAAGGCCCCGCAGATAGCGGGCACATCTCCCGCTACAAACCCTCGTTAGATTGCAGGGCTGGGAGCAGTAGTGAAACTTTACTTGGCTGCGATCTGGGAAAGTTTACAAGGTCAACTGCCATCGCTGGGCGGCAAGTGTGTGAATTTTAGAGGATTTCTGTCTCCCTTGAAAATATTACCCCCTCTGAAAAAATGTACACAGCAAGTGAGGATGTGGTCTAAAATCAATATACGCCCTATACTATAGGGAAAAAAAAAATCTGAACTCAACGTATGTATAAAATTCTGAACCAAATCAATCAGGAGTCATACTTTATCAGAGGTTAGCATGAAGCTTCCTGCCTTAATATTTTCCTCTATAATCAATTTCGAGTGTGACTGAAACTGGTGATGACAAGTTATGCTGTTGAACATTCTGAAAATATAATTTTCTCCACAGTTTATTCAATTACAGAGCACCTGGGCACAAAAACAAATCTTCTTCCCCATTGTCTCAGCCCAAATAAAAAGTCTGTTATCATTTGAGAGAGCCGCTCTGAGAATGTGAATCCTGCGAGGTTGCCGGCGGAGGCTACGTGTGGGTTTGCTTTGCTCAACGGCACTGGTGCGGAGAATGAGGGGCATGAAAGCTTTTCCCCATCCTCCTTTTCGCTGCTCTACTCTCCTGACAAAACCCAATAACGACCCAGTGTTCCAACAATAGGCTTTCAGATAAGGGAAAGAAGAAGAGAGAATAATAACACTCAAGTGCCATGGAGGGAATCTGTTTTTATCAACCTCCCACTCCAGAGGACAGCCTCAAAAACGTGTGTGGCGATGGGTTTGTGCGGCAACTCGATGGCAATGAAAAATACTATATTTTATCTGTTTCCCCACAGCTGCCCCTCGTGACCCTCGCCGCAACTGAGAAACAGCAAAAATACTCACCGATAAGAGGCCCACGCAGAGAGAGTGAATTTTAATCACTTAGGAACACGTGTTGTGGCGATACTGTCATGTTCCCTTGGCAGAGGTAGTTAGTATAACAGTACAATAGTGGAAGGACTCCGCGGGGATGCCTATATAAATATGAATGTTGTTTATGCATGAGCTCCTCTTGGCAGGGAAGGGAATATCCGACGCTCCTGTTTCAACAACACATGGCGCTTTGCCAGATATATTTGGACGTATGCTTTCTGTCTTGGATATGCTGTTAATAACCAAATTGTCTTAGTTTCCTGGTTGTCCTCCCTGTTTAACAAAAAAAAACTTCTGAGAAGATTGAACTGTGCAACGCAAAGTCACACCACGTAGATGGCACGAATGCTCTTTGATTCAAAATAAGCTGCTGTTTGCTTATTTTCCTTAATTAATCAACAGAAGGTTATTTGTCAGTTCTATCCCCGGCCTCCTTACATGTGGAGTATGCAAATGAAACCATTCAGTAGCGCGGAGCGTCTCAATTAAATTAGTCTTCTTGAGAAGTCATCTGCTCCCATTCATTTGAGGCAGTGCGATCTGGCCCTGAACTGGCAACCCTGACAGAGGAATCAGCGGCTGGCAACTCTGACACGATGCTCGGATTCCTCCAAATGCCCCATCAGTCACCGCCGAGACAGGAAGCAGATAGAAACAGGAAGCAAGGCTACAGCGGAGACAAATGACGGACAAGCTTGTTGAGTAATCTGACACTGTCTGATTGGACTGTTCTCCCCCCCCCGCTCATGTCCTGATGGTAGATACAGCCTGTATCAGCTGTCTCACTCTGTCCTCTTTTGCTATCTGATGGTTGCGCTCATTGCTTAAAAATGCTGTAATTACGATCTCATATGAATCTATTTGTCCCTCCATTAGAGGGAACTCTCAGAAGGCACGGCGAGAAAACAGAGACTGGATAATGAGAGCAGAGACCATTAAAAAGCTTGAGGCTCCTAACATGATAAATTATACAGCGCAGGCAAGACATACTTAAATTCTGCTTGCTGCCCGCTCATCTCAGCCAATACACTTAGGCCTGTAATGCATGGGTAATGGGAGGACTGGGAATATCTTTAGAGACAAGAAGTTATTTGAACGTAGGCCCTTGAAAACACATGTGGTCAGAAATATGTGCTTTTAGCGCAGAGAGGTCAGTAACTCTGGGTTCATTTATCTTGGGGAATACATGGCAGAATGTCAATTTGCAGCTTTTCTTGCTTGCGGAGGAATCAGCCTACGGCTCAGTCAATGTGGAGCTCACACTGTTCTGAAAGTAGGAGACAAATGAAGAAAAATGAGGCTCTGATGTCAAATATTACCAGGTGCTTTATTGCTGGACCAAGGTTTTGGAAGAAACGCACCAATTGTGGATGGTACAGTATTGGCTGCACCACAGTGTGACCGAGTCCAACTCAATATCTCATTACTTTTGGTGTGAATAGGTTGAACGGAGACAACGGTCAGTGTGTCTTGACGATACGCCAGAGTACATACAGCAAAAGGCCAGAGATTCTTTCTGATATTAAGTATTGATTTGGAAAGATTGATCTAAACAGCGGCCTTATTAAAAGAGCACTGAGAGAGAGCCAGTCAAGCAGATAGTGGTGAAAAAAATAAAACACCGGCAGAGAGATAAAAAAAAAAGAACATTTTTGAAAATGGGGCTGATACCTGTGTATGTGTGAGTGCGCCTGGGGCCACAAAAAAAAAGTGAATTAAAGCAGGAGAACAAAGAGAAATGGAAGGAGAACGTGAGCCATGCGGAGGAATGCTCCAGACTCCAGGAGGTGACACTAATTGGGGTGTTGGCGGCGAGAGCCAGAGAAGAATCCACATCTTTTAGTTGAGCTGGATTGAGGAAACGTTCGCACAGTTGTGGCAGATGTCAGGAATGATTGCGTTAGTGTCAAATCTTCAGCGTTCTTATGTGGGAGGGATGCTCCCGTTGTTAACAAGAAAGACACAATCGTGGAAATAGGGATGGTAGGGAGGAAGAGCAAGAGTTGGGAGGGTATTTTGTCAATTCTACTGTTATCTTTTGAAACGTGACTTAGCCCTGCGCTCGTTCTCTGGTTCGTTCCACACGTTCACAGTTGGAATCGCACATTCCTCTGCCTCCTGCTGGCCTATGAGCGGCTCCATTGGGGCAGCTGGCGAAGCAAACGCCTTGCTCAAGGGTAACTCGGTGTTATTATTTGTTCATCCATTAACCATTTTCTATTGGCCAAGGTGTACCACAGTTCACGTCAATGCTATCTTCCTCCGTAGGGCGGAGGCTGTCCAAGCCAGGACAACAACATTAGTCATTTATTCTTAAAAGGTCACACGAAAGACCATGGTTCGAGTCACATGAAAACTGTTGGTTTAAGCATGGAGGCGATCTTTTACATTTTAGGCAAACTTTAATGTTGCTCTAATCACTACTTTTTACATTACTACAGTCAACATCCACTCTAGTGCTTTTTTTTTTGCCCCTTTTAGCTCGTTGTTTTGGTTTGATGACCAACTTTAGCCACAGCGAGCAGCTGTTATCAGCAAAAGATCAACCCACTGTACAACAACTGTCTGGCGCCAAATAGAGGAAGACACAGATAGCGACTAGCTAACTAGTGGAGCATTTTGAAGTGAAAGATTACCTCCAGGAGTTGGTGGAGAGGAAATCAGAGCTACAAGGAGGCAAGGAGCTCCTTGTAGCTTTCATTTTGGGACAAGGTGGTTTAGCCTAATATGGTGATTACAAAGTGTTTTGTCTTCTTGACCACCTGGATGCAGTTTGATGGTAAATAATGAGGAAAACAATGTTACTTATTCATTTTAGGCAAGTTGTAAACCAAAACCATGCTGCTGTTTGGTCACAAGCCCTGTTTATAGCAGCCAACACAAACTGTTAATGAGAAAGAATTGGGCAATAGCATGCATATATGTGTGTGTGTGTGTGTGTGTGTGTGTGTGTGTGTGTGTGTGTGTAAAAAGAGACATTTTGAGCACAGGGACAGAGAAAACTGGAGTTCACGTGCACACATACCTCTGGGACTGTGTGATGTATGGCAAGGCTTTTTGGCAGTTTGGTATTTTCTATCTGTGCCTATAGATGATCCATAGAAGTGCTTTGTATGTGTGTGTGTGTGAGCGGGGAGGGTGTGTACATGCCGTCCTTGGGGAGTGGACCTAGCTATGCGGGTCAGGGTGGCTGTGATCTGAATGGAGAGCATTAATATTTAAACACAGGCTCCTGAGGGAAAGAGACTGTAAATGATTCATGATTCATACTGTGGGCTCTCAGCAGCAAAGGCTGTAGCTCCGTGAAGATTCACTGATTCCTCCCTGCTTATGTGCCCTGCTCTGTCCTCTTGTTCCTATATGGGCTACCTTTCATCTTGCATCCAGTCTCCAAGGGTAATGTCTTCTTTTCTTGTTTTTCTTGATTTCTTTCTCATCCCCCCCCCCCCAACGAACTTACAATTGTACTTTGTCGCTGTCAACTTTCTGAGCACATTAACCTTGAACGGAAAAAAAACGTTTTCCAATGTATAATGTCCAACAGAGCTGCAGGGGGGAAAACATTAGGATGTTGGTGTGAGGGTTTGGTGTTTGTTTTGCCCCGCCTCTTCCCCCCCCCCCCCCCCCCCCCGCCTCCTTTGTGCTCTTTTCCCTCTGCAGGGCCAGTCTGACGAGGCACACCGGCAGTGTTCACCCTGCTCCCGTGCCAGATGATTCCGTCCCGCTCATGCCGTGTGCCTCGCTGCCTCGTCTGTCGTGTCTCTTTGTGCCCGACCTGGGTTGTTTTTGTGTTTGGTTCCCGACTGCCACTGGAGTCCACCTGCCCGTTTTATGCGCTGACCAAGTGTCATATATGGAGACAGAATAAATGTATTGGCAGCAATATTGTCCACTGTTGTATTATATGTATTATTGATGGAATTACAGCAGAGGAATCTCATCATGTGCAGTTTCAAACCTCACTACTGCTAAAATGATATCGGAATTCCCACCTTTTTTGAGTTTGTGATTTTGGCCAGCGCCATCTTGATCTTTTTGAAAACAGATAAAAAAACATTTCCCTCCGCATCAACATGGCCACATAGTGTTGGTTATGTACCGCACTACCATGACTACCATAAGACATCTGACCCTTTGCAAATATTTACATCATGCTTTTAAGCTTTAACCTTGTCGCCAGTGACCAGCTCATGCTCTTGCAGAACAGCGTACCAACACGCAAGCAATGGTTGTACTTTTGTCAGCATAGACAACCTTCACATGATTAGCTCAGATAGATCCCCCCCCCATTCAAAATTATAATTCATTTGGATTTAACGACATCATGAACCAGCAAGATGGCAAAATGGGTATTTGCAGTGTTCTTGAAGTCTGACTATCTGTCCATTCCTTGATTACTTATATTCCTTTAGTCTGTAAAGTTCCAACGATCAAAACGATCAAACGGGTTTTAGTTTTTTAAGCATTTCAATTTATGAATATTGTTCACCATATCAGCATTAGAGGTAATAGAAATTCAGCACATGAATTTCTACCAAAAAATGTATGCCAGTTACTTCATTGAAGTTTGATAGAACAGAAATGATTTTTAAGAACCCAACCTCTTCAACCACAATGTGACTCTTATAATACAAATGAAGTCACAGGGAGTGGTAGTTCTTGTCCCCTGTGTACAATAAATCAGATGTAGGTATTTTTAATCTCCTTGACATTCAACAATACTGTCTTTTATTAATAGCTGCCGAGCAAAATGTTCTAATGGAGCGAACCCCCCGACTCAACGCCACTGCTCTGCCTGCGCTGGTGTCGGTGTGTTTGCCAGGAGAGGGACAGATTGAGAAAGACAGAGGGAACCTTGCGCTGGAAAGAGGGAGAGAATAAGAAGGAGATGCATGGACAGACAGGTGTGAAGTGGCAGCAGTCAGCCCTGATGGAGACGGATGGCAGGATGAGGAGATAAGAGCAAAGGAGGTGCAGGAGAGGTTGCATTTGCGAGATGCCGCGCTTGCTGAAAAGCTGGCAAGATAAATGGAGAGCGGGGCGGCAGGAAAGTGAATCATGGCTCGACAGAAATGATGAGCACCGAGCGCGCCTCAGTTACAAAATGGAAGGGCAAGGATGGAGGAGCGGGGAGGGAGAATGTGGCAAAGAAAGATTTATGGAAAGAGGAAATTAGAGAGAGAGAGAGAAAGGGGGGGGGGGGTGAATTTGTAATGAAGGAGAGGAGGGTGTTCGGTGATTATGCTGCGTTTGTGGGGCAGGGAGAAAGAAACAAGAGATGGGTTCGGTTCCCCTGCGCTTCCGCGAGCACTTTACTCATCCACCGCAGCCACTTAGGTCTGTAGGAGCTCCGAGGCCACTCAAAAGCTCCGCCGTCTGCTTCATTGTGTCCACAACAATTATCATCCAGCCCTCACCCGCCACTGCAACATCGTGAGACAACGTACAGCCCGACAGAATGAATAGAGAGCAGAGCCGCCGCGCAGACTCGCTTAATAGAAACGTCGCAGTGAATTCATGACAGTAAAGTCTAACCTGAACAAATTATGATGTAGTTTGAATGTTGGAAGGACAGCGTTTCATGTGAACGGGATGCCACCTGAGACACGGTGTGTCATGCTGCTTCCGCCCCCGCACTAATGACGGGGTTTCATTTTCATTTAGCGAATTAGCAATGCGAGCCATGGAATGTCATTATTTTTAGGCCCTCATGACAACATGAGCCGCTTTAGCATCTTTTCCCTCTAATGAGTCCATTGCTGGAAGGTATGTGGCGATTGGTTTTTTTCATGTTCAGACGGCTTATTTATTTGCTCTGAGATGCCTCATTTGCATTTAGGTTCGCTCATTACGAGCTCGTCATTTGGAATGGAAACGTTACGTTGCTACCTACTGCCGCTCAGACGGGGCCTTTTGAACTTGCTTCATTTCATTATTTTCAATGGAGAAGCTCACTCAGGGGGGGATCAGCTCGCTCTCCCCTGTCAGACGACGAAGACGACCTGCATTTCTCCTTTTTTTAAATTTGAGTTTTTCTCCTTCACTGCGGGGAGAAAAAGTTTGTCCAAAAGGAACAAACACGGGCAGAATTTAATGCAGTTTGCCATCAGTCTCATCACCACCTAAAGGCGGCTACTCCTGTGAGTATTTATCATTAATTCAATTATTTCAATGATACGGTGGTGATGACAATGACGACTTCAATGATCGCTTATCTTCAATGATTGCTGGGTGTAATCCCCATCTGAGGAAATTCTTTCTCTCGGTGAGGTTGTGATTGGCGAAGGCAGGACCCAAACGCAGAATGCAGGGGAATATAGTAAAAGGTACAAACAAAAAGCAAAAAATCAAGTCAGGAGAACACAAGGGGCCAAAATACAAAGAAAGAAGCAGGAGACATGACAATTCCCAAGATGAAGGGCTGATTCAACAAAGACGTGGCAGGAAGTGGAGAGACATGAGGAAAGTGACTACAAAGTAAAACAGGAAATGCAACGTTCAAAAAGTAACAAGCATGAGGGGAAAAAAGGAGACAGGGGAACAGGAAGTGAATATCGAAATAAAACACGACTCACCAACAAAAATCAAGGGATTAAGAGCGTAACTAAACGGAGATGCACAAGGAATGGTAATCAAAGAAGAAATCCATCAAAGTCCACAAAGACACAACAAGTCTGTAAAGAGTTAGCAATGTGTTCAAGAGTAATTTACAATTCAGACTAATTCAATTCTGTGGATTTTAATGCAGATTGGCAATATTTGTTTTATACCACACATCCTTTCTGTCCTTGCCGAAAAAGGGGTTTCTATCCAGTGGACTTATTGCCTCCTTCAGGGTGAACCAAGGTCCACGTAATTACTGTAATAATGTATGTGTTCTAAGTGGTTTCCAACATTTGTGGCTTGTGACCTTTAAAAGCAAAGAAAAGTCCACTAGCAGCTATTTGTCTCAGGTCGTTTAAGTCTGTGAGCAATTTCGAGAAAGAGTTATAAACCAATAGATTCCCAAACAGAAAGAAAAGATTTTAAAACAAATCTGTTTCACGTACATTTTTTAATATACATTTATAGGCTACGGCCCAAGGCGAATCAAACATTGCGATTGTGATTGGTCAGCCCATTTCAAAATGTGTAGGTCACGCCCCTTCACCAGAAAAGTGGAGATTCTACAGATTGCATGCGGGGTTACAACTGTGACATCACAGTGGCAAAGAAATCTGAACCAGTTGCTCAGAGCCAGGCGGTAGGGTTTAACCAGCCCCCAAAAAGGCGATAGGGTGGTCTTTTTTCACAGTTTGTGAGCTGACAGGCTCCACAGATACACACATTTATGTGCACAAACACTGAAAAAGTGCTTTTTGCATAATTTGTCACCTTTAAGGCTCCAGCCCCACTCACAGCCACATTTAGTCTGATTGATATTTCTGATATTTTGCTCTTGAAAAAGAGCACTCTCTCGCAGTGCCTTTTATTTGATCGATGTCCAATCGTCACGTCTCGTTCAGAGAAAACTCTAATACCTTACTCGCACCTGTATGTTGCCTGAGAGGTGAAACTCGGGGCATCCTCAGCGTCTCTATGTCATTACAATGCATCACTTGGGTTCATTATATAAATGCCTTCATGCGGCATTGCTTCGGCACTATCTTAGCCGTTGCGCCTGCATCAAAAGTGAGGCTGCTTGTTTGAGTTCCCCGTCGTCGCCTTGATGATGCTCTTAGTCACTGTTATGAATTGATATTGGGGGAACTGCCGAGCGACTTTGAAAATGTTAATTTCGGGAAATCCATCTGGACAGGCATTAGAGCCCCACAAGGCACCAGAACGATGCAGAATTCACAATGGTGCGATTTTCTGTCTGTCTAATGGTGTGAATAACACTGTGAGGAATGCCATCATAATGTAACAAGAGGCTGATCTATACACTGTCTGCTGGAAAAACATGCACAGCTGCTGTGTGTGTGTGTGTGTGTGTGTGTGTGTCTCTGTCTACATCCTCCAATCTCTGCAAACAACACTACTGATGTGCATAGCAGAGAGCATTTTAGTCAGGATGTGTATATTCTTAAACTGATTCCAAGAGACACACTCATTTTCGATGACACTCTTTTGTGTTGAAGGTTAATGCCCACAGTTTGTTCAGATACTCCGTTCTCAACAGATTAGGAGCTCAGTTTCAAGTTTCAGAAGAAAAAAACGTTTTTTTGTGCCTCCGTCATGACTACAAGCTCTTTAGAGTCGGCAGCTAGACACACTCCTCTGTGACTAATGACTCTCTATGAATAGAACACGCAGCGTTAAAACATTTGATTGATGCTTTTACGATTGCCAAGCGTCGCTGCATACATCATTCCGGCTTTTCATTCTCCTTTTCAGACAGGTCAAACTGAGGAAGAGAGCAGCCATTACTCGGGGAGAAACAGTGCTATTCCAGCGAGGACGAGAGCTGCCTAAGAAACAGGCACGTGGTGTTTTCATACCACAGATTTATGAAGGAGAACTGGACGCTGCGTTCAAAGATGGCGCCCCATTCATTCCTATGAAATTAGCTTGTTGGCGGCAATCGATCCATTCGCTAAACTCCCCAACAGTAGGAAGTGTTATATCGTAGTGTTGGAGAATTAGAGCAAAGTTACGGTCTGGGATTATATTTTTCCATCTCATGTTTACATCAAAGTTGTGTTCTCACCACAGGAAATCAGAACCTCTGCAGGAAATTTCCAACACTTTACGAAAGTACGGGTACAGTGGGATTTTTCCGGCGCTGAAGATGTCTGATTGGTGAAGCCCTCCAGTCGGTCAATCTATGCAATAGCTCGTAGAATCTGTTTCCTTGCCTTAAGTTTTGCATTTTGGCTGTTTTGGATACACTCCGTTACTAGTGCTCGACCCAATAATCCCCATTTTCAAGGCAGTGAATGATGATTAACTGCAGCACAATTGGATTCTCATCCGTGTTGCTGGATCTATAGGGCATCGTCGCTGTTGTTGTATAGTCTTCTGCATTACCGCCTCTAGGTGGACTGGAGTGGAACAGCTTGTCCACTGGAGACATTTGAACCTTTTTGATGCTTTGCAGATTACTGCATTTACATTACTGCAACAACCTGCTGTTACAAAAATGACTAAGAATCTTGAAGGCAAGACTGACACCATCAATATGAAACATACGCATACATGAAATCAAAGCTTGCAAGGCAAATTATCACTTTCTTTGGTCTTTCATTTTGTTTATTCAGGCATGTTTGCCTGTGCCGTGACGGTCACCTGACCCGCAGCCCTAGCTGAGTGGGTGCCGTGTGGCGTTGTGTTGTGGAGTATTCACTCTCTGCCTCCTTGTTCCTTCTATAATTGATGGGTCGGGGCCAGAGGACACGTCGGAGGCACTCCACAAAGCCGGAGTGTGACAGGGCCACACCAAGTGACGGGGCAACTTGCCGCTTCCTCGCCACATCTACATTCACCACACACTTCACACATTCCTGCATTTGTGGGACGAGCAAGGCACACTAGGAAATGGAGTTAAAAGAGAAGAGGGAGAGAGAGAGTAGCGCAGCTGAGGTGGAAATAGTTCAGGAAAATGTGCTGTCCTTAATTTCCAGGATTCTAAGATTTTCATGCGTTCATGCATGCGTCCTTGTGTGTGTGTGTGTGTGTGTGTGAGAGAGGGGTGAATTGCAAACATAAAAAATGATGGAGCATTAAAATTGCTCCCATGCAAGACGCACACATGAACACACTCGTAGCTACATAAAGGATAAGTCAACGCATGCACGTATACATTCATGTGCGGCTTCATACACGCACACACACAAACGAGTTTTACGCGCACGTAGCTGCAGCCGCACATTTACACAATGATGATCTTTAATCCTGATGATGAGGCTGTTTTCCACCATCTCCCAGCTGTCGTGGCTGTCATAATGAGAACATGGCACCTGTTAGGCATTAAGAAGCACATCGCTCTGTCTGGCCCGTCTCCTGTTTACCTCCTCTCAGCGATTTGCATGATGTTCCATGATGGAGCCAAGGAAAGCTCCCCCCATCCCTTCTTTCATAAACTCACTGTTACTGGCAGTTACCTCCAACCTCTATGTACTTGAGAGCACTTAGCACATTGATGGCCCGAGTGAATTTCAAAAAGGCATAAGTGAACTTGATAAAACTGGTTGTTAATTTTGATATCGTATAGGACCTGCAGCTCTGCTGGGCTCCACTCATCTGTATGCAAGGTGATGCAAGGTGAACGTACTTAACTGTACATTTCCAACATGTACCCGATGAGATGGAAAAACCAGCAGCTCCCTGCATCCCATGGACCGGAATGGAAAATTATGATATTTCAGCTTTAAGTGGTTTGAATGTGGAGATTGGATCGATTCAGCGGATCAGTTTTATATCCTAAGATGAGTATTCAGAGCTTAGTTAAAGTAACAAATGAGCCATTTTAAAATAACCCATTTGAAAAACGTCCTGCATTTAAAATGTGCAGTATATGAAGTTCAGGTGTTCGTCATGCAGTAGAACTACTGTAAAAGTTATCATACTGTATATTATATTACTCGGTTATTATCACCAAAACAAACTCGTTAGAAGCATTTTAAAGACACAATGAAATGACGAATATGTTTTCAACATGTTATAATCCTGTTTCCTGGGTTCACTGTACAGTATAACACTTGCAGCAACAGTGACTTCTCTATACTGTATCTCCCTACAGCTCCACACTGTGCCATATTCAATATTCACCAGGCCACACACACGCGTTTGAGAGATCCAGTCAAGGATTTGATTTGAATCCCTCTCGTAACTGAACGCACAAATACTCTGAAACATTACTGAAACCTAACCCTATTATCTGTTCATAATTAAATGAATCAGTCACAGGAAAAAGCGTTGTTAGTTCTTGTCTAATAAAAAATTTACACATCACTCAAAGTAAGAAAGAAATTGAGGCAACTGGTTTTCGAGGCCTTTAAAGAGGTGTACGAGGTTTCTTTTGTTGGTGCAGATCTAATGAAAACACCGCCTTGCTGTCATCCACCCTCGAGTTCAAATTTTATCTTTGCCCCAATGAGCAATTAGTTTCACAGCTAATATTAAAAGCACCATTACTCACGCACGCACGACACAGGAAACACAACAGACAGTTGGCTGCCATGACAATGTGTGAACGCTCCATTTCACAAAGGAGGCATTAAAAAAAACGCCAGTTGGTGACATCACGACGGACAACCGCTGCTTCATGCTGACATTTCAAAAGGTAAAAGGTGAAGGGCTCCTCTGATCGGTTATCTCTTAAGTCGTTGCGAGACTGAGGAGCAGATGGGAGCGCGTTAAACACCAGAATGCGAGGTAGGGCGGGCTCGAGGATTGGTGGCATTTGCTTCGTTTGCCACCTGCCTGTTGTATAGACCCGATCACACAGCACGCAGAACGGAGAGCTGAAAGTTGCTCGCGTGGATATAGGAACACGCCAACTCCCTTTTAACCATCTTGGCACTAAAGCCACGCGCAAAAATGTCCTGTGGTTTGATCGCAGGTCTTAACTTTGTCCAGCAGCTCCTTGCAGCAGCAACAATTCGCGGCTTCACAAAATTCTTCTGAACGAGGTGTTGGCTTTTAAGCTATTAGCTCGTTCACCACGAAACACTGTCTCCGTCCTAATGGTGTATTGTGAAAGCTGCCTGTCGCGGACACCAACGAGTATTCATTTCATCCAAGAGCATTTGTCCTAGAAAGTCACCCGGTTTAGTTGTAATGACACTCAACCTCGGCCCTTTTCCGTCACCGAGAGCGTCGCATCTACTTTTCTGCAATGATGCAGTTGGTTATCGAGGAAGGAATTTGAGGTACGGGGGCTCATCGAATGAATAGCCCGGCTTGGCATCAGAGAGTGATGAGGAAGAAATATGACCAGCCTCTCCGTTACCAGCTCATCATTGGCCAGCTCCGTAGCTGGCTACGGCGGAATACAGCCTCGGCTGTCTCCTCCGACTGCTTGAATGTGTCCGTTACCCTGTGCCATAAAATCGATCAAACTGTAAGGTGTTGACGGCCTGCCAAAGCAGGCGTATTCATACTCAAGTGTTTGCCGGCTGAGTACTTTGACACCACCTCGCTGCCGCGGCTCGGTGAATTACTTTTCGCTTCCGTTCTCACTTTGCTCACAGTTTGGGTCTTTACAGTGCATCACCATTGTCTCTGCCCTCTTACAGCGGCAGGTGTGTTACATAGGTGCAGCGTGATGCTTTCACTGACCCGACCATTCAGACTCGGGCGCGATTTCAGTTATTTTACATTTAAATCAGTAAATAGTGAAGTTGTCAAGTGCATTACTTTATATTCATAGAATATATATTCAAAGGTCGATTTGATTTTAAATTGTAGGATCAATGAAGAGAAAGAGAAAAAAAAAATCAGTTATGGTAATCGTCCGCTTATAGAGATCATATGACCCTGACGGACGTGATCGCTTTCAGCAGTTTCCACTCTAATAAAATGACTCTTTTAAACAAGCTGTCTCCATCAGTTACCATCACCCCGAGACCTCTCACTCAGATTACGCAAATTCAAATTCCGTACAGTTCCACAGGTTTTTAACTGCAGTGACTTCTTACTAAATTGCGTCATGTGACACAATTCAATAATAATAATACCACTAGAGCATGTCTATACAGAAAAATATATACAGATACTTTCTTGAGCGCTGCGAGTGTAATGCCACAGAAGTGCACCGTGTCTGGCAGACTGATCTACATGCTGATGTTTTCTGTATTCCCGCAGCCCCACAGGACAAATGATTTCTAATGAATTTAAAAGTACCGAAATTGTTTTTGGAGCCACAAGTGGGACCGTACTCAAATACGCTTGATTCTGATTGGGAATGGAAATCTATGAAACGGTAACGGCACGTTTCACTGTGTCATTGTGTCCTCGGCACATCAAGGGAAATCAGACGCATCAGCAGACCGCCCACCGTGCCATGGCCCCAATCTACCGCCTCTAGATGAAACAAATTAAATCAGCTGGGGGGGGGGGGCTTGCAGGCTTACACATCAGAACCATAATGAGAACTTGGGGAGTTTACTGAGGGGACACCAAGTGTTAATGTGTCTCTGCAAACACAGTGTGAAGAAGGACAAAGTAGCAACCGACAGATGACAGTTCTGCCAAGACACATTAACTAAGGGCGGGCCTGCCACACAAAGGCAGAGGCCGATCCGGTCACAGAGGTCACAACAAACACCAGTCCAGTGACATCTCCGCTTACCTCTGGTCTCAGAACAGTTCAAGTGGCGACCCACCATGACGTCACGGTTTGTGAACGGCTGCTTTGAAGCCTCGAGTTTTGGCACTTGGACCAGTGTCATTTCTTTGGGACCAGAAGTAACCACATTTGCAGGAGTGGATTGTGGGTCTGAATGAAAGCAAAAAGACACTGCACGTCCACCTCCTAACTGTCAATCACGCAGTACTCATGCCCCAATGCGTACCGTGCTCGACCTCTGCTGGTCGTTCCTGAGGCTACAGGCACTTCAGCACTGGCGTCACTTTCCTGACTAGACGTCCATTTTTATATACAGTCTATTGCATAAAAGGATCTGATGTCGCCTGTTCGCGTTCATTTTGTGGAGCTTTGGTTGTGGCCTTGTTCTTTGGCCACAAGCAGCTAAGAGATCGCAACGTGATTGGTTGTACATTCACTTGGTTGTTTTTAATGGCAGTTGCAACCACCGTAATAGGCGCATCAGCGGCACCTTCTGCTCCGGAGGTTTTCCTTTCCTTTGACATTGGGAGATATTAAAATGTGGCGGAAGAAGCAAAAGGGCAGCAGTAGATGTCGTGACTTTTTTATTGTAGTGCTGGTGTTTTTAAACCGTTCGTTTACAACGACAACTGACCCTAACCCTTAAGTTAATCCTGACCCTAACCACAACCCTAACCGTAACCCTAACCATCACTGAATTAAACACTGCATTTAAACGCTTCAAAAGTTTAAAAGCAAAGAAAATATGTGAGATGTCACGCCGTTGCCCACCATCTTTTGAATTCCAGGAGACGTGACAACACGCATGCGCAAGCGGTGGACCAATGAAAGAGTTTGTTCTTATCTGGTTGTTGGCACCGTGTTCTCGGTCGCAGACATACCTCTTTTTGTGGTTGTGACCATGCATGTCCCGTTAACAAACGGTGGAGCTTGTTTAGTGATGCAAGAGAGAGAGAGTTATGGTGGGTATGTTACTGTGTGGCCGGTTGACGGAGCAGAGAGGAAGTCAGCTCCTCAAGACCCGGGACGAGTCCCCTTCCCTACTGCCCTCATGCGGCGCCGTGACTCTCACCCATTGTCCACCATCATCCGCCATTGTCTAATATTGCCACGACACTGATAAGTTACAGTGTAACACACTGGTTTACGTATCACGGCTGCCTTTGAAAGGACACTACTGGTGTGCCTCGCTTCAGCGAGAAAGCCCCGTCGGTAGCTCTGCTCACACAATTATAGGATAACCTTGTGTGTCTAGACTTAATTACATCACATGATGTTTCGTACTTATTGAATCTACAATACCGATGCCACTGTATAGTATATAGCTGAATCATGCATTGAGCAGGAGCTTTGTCAGGGGAGGGGATTTGCTTATGCGTAACAATCCCTGCGCGCCACTGATTAAACCCCATGCTGAGCGTTACTTAAGCAACGAGGGTTGCGTCGTACATGGACAGCCTCAGAGCTGGGCAGCAACTCTGAGAACACAATCAGCGGGGGACTTAATTACAAAAGTGATATACGCTCTCACTTAGATACTCTGTGTGTCTCTGCACTGTCTCTGAGCAAGAGGGGAAAAAAACTTAGCGCCGTTTATCCTTTGGCTCTTATTGCTACATTTTGAAAAGTTCAACACTTTCAGCCTGAGATGTGGGCTCAGGCTTGGAAGCATATGGTCCGTCGAGGTCTCCGGATGATGGTGCAACTGCAAACAGGCTTTGGCTTCGCTCACCTCTCCGACCGTCCAGAGGGATCGTTTTCACTTTGCCTCCTCTCCCCACAAAGTCAGGCTCACCTTGTCCCCAGACTGTGTCTTTCACTCCCCTTCTGTCGTTCTTTTTTTCCGTCTAGTTTTCCTCGGCTCTGTCCTCCCCGTCGCTCCGGCATAATCATCCCCCGGAAACCACTCCGGGGCTCTTTTGTAAAAGCAGCACAGTACATGAATTTTACATGGGTTGCACGCAGTCTTTTGTCAATACTCCCACTGACCACGGTGGGTTCACTCTTCCCATAGAGCCCAACACACACACACAACCCAGCATGACTCCAGAATGAGAGCACAAACACAGACACACACAAAAATCTCTTCAATTCTCTCCTTAGACGAATATTGAATCGAGCGGCATATTCAGAACACAGATGAACTGCCTCAGATCAAAGACCTTCTGATGGCTGCCTGATGTTTTATTGATCACAGACCATGTTTTCGGCAGTGTTTTTTTTCCCGAAGGCGGCGAATATTAGCGGCAAATATTATTTATTTTCTGGCAGAGTTCGGAATCCTTTTGCACTCAGTGGCAGTGGGCCTGACAGAGGAGATGATGCTCCTAATGTGACACATTTAAAGGAAAGTCTAACCCCCGAAGTAGAACTCGCCAGCGTGTGAGTCTTATGATTTTGGACAGTTTCGATCTACAGTTTTGGGGCGTAAACAAGTCTCCATCAAAGGGCAGGAACGAGAAGGGCGAGACGCTTAAAAAACACTCTTTGAGGAACAACTCTAAAGAGAACTTTAACACTCGGTGAATAAGAGCGTGTTAACTGGGAGCAAGTACGCTGTGACAGTCTCCCGGACAATTAGAACAATTAGTTACAAGCCCATTTTCTGCTTAGTAACCGCCAACACCATTCCATGAAGCTGTATGAGATCGAAAAGCTTAAAGGAATATTACATGCTGCTCAAAGTGAGGTTTCATTCAAGGTTATTTCTACGTGTTTGACATCGCAGGCTGTGGCTGCAGGTTTTCTGGTTTTCCAGCTGTTTGAGAAGAGGAGTTCACAAACATTGACTGAACTGAAAGTCAGCGCCGGATTACATATTTATGATTTGTGCGTTCCGGTTGGTATTTACCTTAAAGCTGCAAACAAATAAGCCGAGTCTGGTGGGAGGAGCTGTTTGGACTGCACTGATAATGACGGGGCAGACCGTTGAAAAAAGACGAGAACTATGACAAAAAACTGTATTCTCTGGAATGACCAGCAGAGGGCGACTACACTGCAGTGCATGCAAGCTCTCAGTCAGGCCCCCCCCCCCCCCCCCCCCAAATCCTCCAAATATGTTTCTGTCATGGTCGATGACCTTCGATGGCGACGGGGCCAGATTATTCAACCAGTTTTACAGTAGTAACTGTCGGCCGCTAAGCTCCGTGTCTCATTTCATGTGAGGGTTTGTGATTTATTTTAACCGAGATCCTTTTCTGTGCAGACCTTGGATGGGATCCCTTTATGTTCCGGCGTTCCCGCTACCTCCATGCCAGCACTCACCTGCTGGAAATATGTCCTGTGTGTCTCCAGTGAGACCTCGCCTCACGCCACGTTTCCTTGAGTATCCTGTGCTGTCTTCATCTCATGCCAGTATCCGCCCGCCCGCCTCTACTCAATAATAATTAGTGACAATAAATAAACCGGTTCCTTTTTTCACCATATTCATGTCTGTGTCTGCACTGCTTGATCCACTCAAGAAACCAAGATGGCACTGGCCAAAACGACGTTCGAAACGGCGGTCCACAAACCAATGGGTGACGTGGAGTACACATGGGAAAGCAGTCTGAGTGTCCAGTTTCCTGCCTGCTGTTCTGGCACTCCTAAATGAAATTGACCTCGGGATATCAACACTTAACCCTGAATACAGTCTGCCTTTTCTCGATATCTTGTTCACTTCGTTGATATGTATTTCGTGTTAGCTTGCCAATTAAATTACTGGAAAAAAAGTTTTGGGTGGGGGGGACAAAGTTACAAAGTTGCTCATCTTGTTCTTGCAGAGGAGAAAGACGAGACAACTTAGAAATGTAGGATGTACTAAAGGTTAATGTAGCCGACCTGGAAACTGACGGGGTCAGATATTTTCCAGGCCGGATATTTTTTTTCTGCTCGCTCTCTCTCTCTCTCTCTCTCTGTCTGTCTCGCCCACCGACATTGACTAATTCCTTGGCACAGCTGAAAGACAACAAGTTTCTCGGGGAGTTAAAAGGCCTCAGTCCAAAATGTGAGGCACAAAGTTTGAACGGGGATTCAATAACAGACTACAATTCTATTTTCGTTTAAATAAGCGCTTCGCTTCGGAGTGAAGAGCTGTTTTCTATATTCTGTCACGTCACATGGTGACACTAAAACACATCTAGCATGAAATTCTCGTGGTAAGGTCAGATATTGGTTTGGGTGTAAAAGCTTCGAGGTGGCTTGTGATAATTTGGGCTACCTTTTGGATGTAACATTTGGACATTTTGCAGCATGTTAGGTTAAAAACAAGATCAATTTTTGCTTGAATATTGAAAAAACATCAATGCGTCCAGTCTACCATGCCCTGGCTTTAAATGAATACTGACCAAACTCTAATTCTTTTAAACTCTACTCAGACTGTTTTAGCATTTAACCAGGACCATGATCTTTCTCACGCCTTAGTCAAAGCGTCCTGTTAGTCCAATAGTCACGGTTGCCTGGTGGATCGGTTCCTGTTGTTTCCTGTCTGACATCATCGCTATCGACTGTGAGATAAAAACGTAATGAGAGTTAATCACAATCACAAGGGACTCAAATTGCGAGGAAAAACTATGGACATAGGTCAATAATGAACGGAAGAAAAAAATTTCATCCAGCTGCAATGACGTCCTCCAAACAAATTCTCTACTTCACACGAGATTCGCATGGTTGTCATTTTTTAGGAGACACCAATGCTTATCCATTAGAAGTGATTTAATTCCTGTTTTCACCTCAACGGTAGTTGCTCTATTTTCATCAAGTTCTTGGATTAGACTAAATTTGCACCAGATCTTCTATCGTCAACGTGCGTGCTGGGCCTTGACGGCAGATCTTCAACTGGACTTGTGTTCGACTAGGCGTGCTTTTGACCTCAGCGCAATCTGTCCATGTCAAATACTTTTGGGAGTCAAACCTTGTCCATGTCAACTCCTACCTCATTTGAATCCTCTGACTCCGCGGGGCCCTGTGATATGAGCAGGAAAAAGGAAAAGCATGAGCATAATGCACTGATTCCATGAAGGCAAAATAGCTTTGTCTGCTCATTGCTCATTATCTCAACCTCACTCCTCTCTCTCTCTCCGTGCCTCTGTCTCTCTGTTTTCCCTCATTTACTGCCGCTTGCCTCCCTGATTCTTCTTATCTCCGTGGCCTTGCCAGAAGCCTGCAGTGATATTTATGAGAATAAATAGCTTTCCAATATCATATCGCTGCCTTTCGTTCTCTGTCATTTCCTCAGATCTCCCTCCTTCACTCCCCCCACCCCCCATATTCTCTTCCTCTATATTGCACCTGTCTCTCAAACGCTTTAGTTATCTCCGGAGTACTCTTTACCCCCCCTCCCCCCACCACCACCACTCTGTCTATTGCTATGTCGCCTTAGTCACTCTTTTTTTTTGAAGCCCGTCTTCCCTTGACAGAAGTGTATCACAGCAGTGTTGGCTCTCCATCTCGCCAGAGTCACTTTATCATGTAGAAGTCTGCTGCGGGTGGTGGAGCTGGTTTGGGTGACTGGTGCAGCGTGGGATTTCTTTTACATTGTCAAATGTACACACACACACAATGAAACATACATGCAGATGACATCTCACAGTCAAGCCATCCCATTTGCAGAAACCCTCACTGTCTCATCAGTACTGCCCCCCCTTTTCCTTAAGACAGAGCGAGATTGCTGTACACACACAGCCCAGCACTACATCCCAAAGCTATTAGTTCCTGACAGCATTCTCCATTCAGCCCTGTCTGCCCCCCCTCAACCCTCCCTCGTGCACACACACACACACACACACACACACACACACACACACACACACACACACACACACACACACACACACACACACACACACACACACACACACACACACACACACACACACACACACACACACACACACACACACACACACACACACACACACAACTCGCGGGACTCGCCTCACTGCACGCCACGCCGCACCCCTTTAATAGCTTTCCACGCTGCAATCTAGCCACCCGCCCGCCGAGTCAATTGAGTGTATTATATTTGTAATTGGAGGCTATTGATTGACAGGCTGCGAATGCTCGCAGGACAAAGGCGTGGGAGCCTCTGACTATGCGCACATTTTTTTTTGGGGGGGGGGGGTTGCGGGGTATCAAAAGGCGTGCGCATGTAGGTGTCCCCCCCCCCCCCACGCAGAAAGCTACGCGCACGTGCTGACAGTTGCCAAAAATGAAGCTTGGAAAATAGCCTTGGTCCTTGGTCCAAGGTCATTCCGTCAAGACGGGATCAGAAATTGGCTGAGAGACTGCAGACACAACTGTAAAGGAAGAGTTGCTTTAGCAACAATCAGCCTGCTTGGTCTGCAGCACAAATGTGTTGTGGAACCATGAGACATACCTGCCCCGCTCATCTAGTGTGTGCGAGTGTATGTGTGTATGTGAGCCTTGTGTGTTTGTGTACTGTCACTGCCAATTTCCAAAGCAGGCCTCATAAAAGTGTCATAACTTTACGTTAAACGACTCTGACTTGACGTCTTCCCGCACCCCACCCACCCCGCTCCCCCCTTCCCCACACTTAATCAAGATCCATCGATCCCAGGGGGTCTCACCGTGTGTGTGTTTGTGTGTGTGTGTGTGTATGCGCGTATTTGTGAGAATTTCAGTATGAATTAGGGCCCGTCACATCATTAATACGCTGCCTTCAAATATGTTCTGCCTTTTCATCAACGCCGTGGAGCTTTTGCGTACTTTCTTCCACAAGGTCAGACGTGGTGGGAGGTCATGCAGATAGATGACTGGGTCTGAGACAGAGGAAGAAACATGGCGGGCTGACGTGGCCAGGAAAAAACGCCTCAGATTCTTGTACCGGAGCAGTTTCTCGCTATTCACGGACTTCACTTGCGTGCAGGGCCCTGTGACTGCCAAATGTCCCTGTTGTGTCCAGACCTTTGCATTCTTTTTAAAATGTATTTAATAAAAGTTGAGAAATAACTGCCGAAAAATAAGTTTACTTTGATATTTTACAATGCCAAGATCACTGGCTTCCTGTCAGACTTTCTTTGCATGTGTGTGGGTGGGTGAATAATCATTGTTGGTTCATGGTGGTTCTTCGATTATATCAACAAATCAACCAGGCAGATGAATCCCCTAAAGCCTGATAAAATTTTTATTTTTTAAATGGAAGTACCCCTCATTATTTTTATTTTCATTGCAGCGGAGGCTGGTAACTTCTGCTTACCAACTGTGGACACAGACGAAAATGAAAAGACTGCATCACTTAAAACTCAGCTTTGGGAAGGGAAGAGATATGGGACAAGATGAGGAGACTGAGAGAGGAATAAGAGAAGGTGATGGTGATGAGAGAGGAATAGCAAGTAGTGCATTCTCTGACTGGGACAGGACTAGCATTATGTCCCGTTCAACACAAATAAAAAAATGGACTGACCCGGATCATGTCCAGAGCTTATATTGAAATGTTGCTCATTCATGTCACAAAATATACATATTGACAAAAGACTGATGACGCGGAAACACACAAGAAACTTACGGTTGGCTTCAAATCTGTTAGTATTAAGTTATTATTGTAATTACAAATGACGATAGGATTTTTGCTGATTTAAGGAAGTTTCAGTTTCACCTCACTTGCTCTTGAGACTGTTACCAATGAACATAGTCATGCACAAGGAGACGCTTAGCAGTCACATTCACACACATACAGTGGGAACAAAAATTGGACTTCACGTTGCATCTGCGCAAATGCGCCTCACGATGTCAGGAACTGTTAGGTAATCTTTAAAAAGCTTCGGAGCTGCACATAAAAAGCTGAGCGGAATGGCTTTCTTCTTTTGCAGGGAATCAACAGGCTAGTGCTCGCGGGCACTCGCACAGACACACACACATTGCAGGCAGTTAGGCAAAATGAAGCATAGCCTTTGTCCTTGGTCCAAGGCCATTCCATCAAGAGAGGATCAGAAATTTGGCTGAGAGACAGACTCAACTGTACAGGAAAAGATGCCTTAAAGCTGCTGTCGGTAGGATTGAGAGAAGTGTGGACATACGCTCAGAATTCAAAATCCAACGACTCCTGCTTCCTCCCACTGCCTCTCTGCTGCACCTCGCTTCCTCCTCCACAGCTCCTCCCAGCCCTCCGTGCCCGTGCACGCTACCATGGCAAGCGAAGCCAGGTAAGGTACGTAACATGACGTTCCTACCGGTAAGAAGCTAACCTGAAGCTAACACGGACTACTGTCCAAATTGATAGACTATAAGACGTTTTTTTAGTAATCGTTGTCTCACATTATTACCTGGAACTTTTGTGAAAACAACATCGTCAGTGTTATTGAATGTGGGCGACCGCAAATCAGTGTATATTAGCTAATTTGGCTCACTTGGGCCACAAGGTGAACCCTGATGCCAGACATATAAGAAGAAAAAACACGTTCACACGAAATACAGTAAGTTCTGCTCACACATTTGGAGGCATGTTTTTTTTTTTTTTGTATCCCAGATTCGTCCTTGTGTTTCATGAGAATACTGCCACATTACTGCCACAACCGTCTCTCCGTTCTGTGCTTCATCTATATTCAGAGGGGCGACCTGAGGTCACAATCCGACCGAACAATGGACTAAAGCGAGAAAAAATAGAACAGACGAAAAAGGCAGTGTAAGTGGGAAGGGTGAAAGAAATTGCCGCTAACTGTCACCACAGTAAGGGGGTCAGGGAGAGGTCAAGGGTGAGGAGCAGCGGCTGTTGGGTGTCTTTAGTAACGGGGCCAAATTGGCCAGGGGCCCCGCAGAGGTGGCCACGGGGTCACTCTGGCCCCAATTGATCCCTCACCAGAAATAGCCTGTGTTGGCAATTCTGCCTTGGGGAGGGGGCTGAACTGAGAGAACTGAGAATCAACGCTGTTTTTCTTGCTGTCCAGTAATTGGGCCGTTAAAAACTGCTAATTTCATTAAAGCCTTGTAAGGAATATGAAAACTTGGTTTATTCCTTAATTAATAACTAGTAGAAATTATTTTCAACTGTTTGGGCTAAGCAATTGGTTTGGTTAACAGTTATTATATAAAGGAGCCTCTACTTGAGCATTTTGTCTGGGTCTGTGCCTGACAATTTAGCAAATAATGATCAGATTATTTCAGTAATTAAAAATAAAAGAACACATTTAAGAGTGAATCCAATTCCTTTTCTGGTTAATAACTATCTCTGTGCTGTGAGCCTGCCCAGCACACTTACTCTGCAGCCAATTATAATAGGGGGAAAAAAAAATATTTGTGAATGGCATATTCAGGTAAATTGTCTGGATGCAAGATCTTTTAGCCGCAGTCCAGATTTACCTTTCTGTTTGCACTTTACACAATTTAAATCCATCAACATTGACCTGCAAAGGCTTTCTCTCACCTTTCCACCTATATTGAGACGGGACTTTCCGCACTTGTTAATCAAAACCATGAAGCCAAAGCTCCTATGCTTCCCTTTCATTATTTATTGTGTTCTGTGCCGCTACTTGGACATCTTGGAAAAGCCTGCTCCAAGAGAGAACGAAGAATGCTTTGATTTAAAGGTCAAGGAGGATTTTTCTTATAGAAAGGCTGGCGTCTAAACCAGAGCGCTGAATACACTGAGATCAGTGCTTGAATTTTTATTGATTTGTGATTATTCTGATATTCCAATAGTGTTCTGAGGAAAGTGTGTGTCAGGATTCCTCAACACTAAATACTCTGCTTTTTACAGTTGCATACGACTTCTCTTTGCCCTCTGACTTTTAATATACTCCCGAGGTAATTTAAAAAAATATTTCATTCAAATGATATTGTTACAGGAGCTTGTCAAATGACTGAGCAAGTAGCTGGACCAGGGTGAGCCAGTGAATGTTCCAAGTATTGGCCATTTTAAACAGAACGTTTCTTGTGAACCTAAAATGCAGCTCACGGGGCTAAATTAATTTACTGGATGTGTATCCAATGAATGATGGAAAAATCGTGGGGGGGGGGGGGGGGGGGGGGCAAAACACCCTGTTTCATCAACATTTCACATGAAAGCTGTAGATGTAATGAGGTGACGGCTGCTCTTTGAACGCCCCCCAGGAGCCGCCCAGGCTTTGATCTGCGCCGGGGCCGTCTGCGGGAGCGGCGCATTTCGCCGGTGATTGCTCACCACACACTTCTTCGTCTCCTGTAGGGCTCATCTGAAGAGGAAAAGGACCTGAGGAGTCTAATTTTCCTCTTCTACCCGTTCACCCCTCAGGGGCTAAAAGACCGCATTACTCAAACCACTCAAGTACACTTAGGACTGACTTGTTTAGTCAACTAATGCGCACTGTATGCGCATATTGTCGTTTCCCGAAACGGGTTTTTGATCTTCGGTGATATGCTAGCATCTATTTTTTGGTGGGTAGCAGAGGAGGTGAGGCAGCAGTCGGCTCTATCACTCAGCCAGTAAATGAGTACTCCTGGGGAAATCAAATCCCCCGACTTGAATTGTGTGTCGAGTGATTCCAGAACTTTGCTTTGAGCCGCGGGGAGGTGAAGTAGTCGAGGGGTTAAGTCAGAAAAAGGTTTCCCGACACTAACTTATCCAACATGATCTTTTGCTTGTGTCCTTTTGAATTCATCTGGGATAAACTATCCCACACCCAGGCTCTCATTGCTATTCTGGATCCAGACTTGACATTTCTCATATCCACTCAAATGTGACCGTATCTGATCCAGCCGGTCTGTCGGAGCAACGGCTGTAATGTCCTTGTCAAATTGGTGATTTGCTGAAATAAAACCCCCCTTTCTAATCTTTTTATGTCATGCGAATGGACAATCCTGCATAGTCTCAGAATTCAAAATCCAACAACTCCTGCTCCCTCCCCTCCTCCACAGCTCCTCCCAGCCCTCCGTGCCCCTGCACGCTACCATGGCAACCGAAGCCAGGCAAGGTACGTAACATGACGTTCCTACCGGTAAGAAGCTAACCCGAAGCTAACACGGACTATTGTCCACATTGGTAGACTATCATACGTTTTTTAGTTACCGTTGCCTCACGTTATTACCTGTGACTTTTTGGGAAAACAACATCGTCAGTGTTTTTGAACGTGGGCGACTGTAAATCAGTGTATATTACCTTGTTTACGTAGATAGCGTTAGTTAGCACGTTAGCTAGCAGGTTAGCTACTGCAGTGTTACATGGTAGGTCTGTAAATTAACAGCTTTATCTTCACATACATCATTTGTTGCTTTGCAAGATGACTTCAATTTTATCCATATTTTATAACATTATTAGAGCTCTGAGACTGGTACATGAGGAAGTAAACTGCTTCGACGAGCAGTTGAGCGAGGAGAAGAGGGAGTCGCCTACGAGGGGCACCAGGCAGCGGATGTGGGAGACGCGGCAGAGGTCGGTGTGCCGGCCCCACACCCGAGGACCTGGGAGCCGGAGATACAGCTGATCTTCATGTGATCAGCCAGTTGGTACCTGCAGCGTTACTTAATTTTTTTATCAATATACTTTTTGAATCAATTCAAGGCATTACAAATATATTAATTTGGGGTAATCAGATTCACTGGTTCAGTACTACCGATGCAGTATCTCAAAGAAAAGCATAACAAATTTATCAAAGTACACTGGTAATATTGTCAAGCTTTATTTTGCACATGAATAAAATACAGTAGTTGTGTTGAATATTCCTTCCTCAGCTGTCCCCCCAGCAAAGTCAGCATCTGTGGAGAAAAGCAACATGAGCATGTGAAACTATGTTCCAGGAAAAAATATTCCTCCTCACAAATTTATCACGCATTTGCAAATTCAGTGAACGTAAAAACAGCTGGGAATAGCGACACATACTTAGCATTTAGCATAGCACGGGATGCTACGTTGGTGATAAATAGTGAAGCTAACTAAACAGTATGATGGGGGAGCATTTGGCCGCGGGAGCACAGACAACGACACACGTCTGGAAAACTCTCAAAACAGATTAGACCGCTTGGACACAAACATATTTTCAGCTATTATGCTACAAACACCGCTAACCAATAGCCGTAGCACTGTGGACCTAGACCTAGCAGCCTGATTACAACAGCACAGTAACACACGGTCACAGAGTGCGACAATAACATGGAACATAAAAGATAAATGAAACAGATAATTACCGGTCAAGTAGAACGCATCGTTTGTGAACCCTGTCGGTGTCGTTGCTTCTGTGGAGCTGCTCGATCTGCTTCCTCCTTTTTAGCTCATTTTTGCTCGTATATACAGTTTCTGGCAAAGGAGCCAGGCAGTTTTTTCCGATGCTTGGCGTTTCTCTGCCACAGTGTTTTCAAACTAACTCTGCTTCTGCTGCGAGCTCCTCGTTGTGAAGACGTAAACGAGCGAGTGAGGCTGTGCACAGGTTCTGCAGCGCTGAGCCGCTCGTACCCTGATGATTGACAGAGTGGAGAGACGCCCCCCTGGCTGTGATTGGACACTTTTGTTCGGGCGTGGTGGATTCTGGCAAATGGCATTATTACTACCAGCATATAACGACAGTTTCAGCAAATATGAAAAAGTTATTTTTGCAAATCCTACCGACGGCAGCTTTAATCACAAGGCCTCATGATTCACTTGATAACTTTCAGTCTATATTTGACTGTCTGCGCTACCATTCAAGATCCAATCAATGTACAAAGAATGTAGAAAAATGTTTGGGCTGTGGTTTTAAAGTGCAGGTTCCCTCTTCTCTGATCTGTGATTTGGATCAGAGGAAGCTGCATCTTGACCTTCCCATCTCGTTGAAACAATAATTGACATGAGATCGTCCAGGTTGTTGCACATCTGTTGGCATTTAAATCATCAAAACCCCATGTCAAAGACATCAAAGTGCTCGATGCTGCCTTTCTTCCTTTACGTGATAAAGGTAAATTGAAACTGGTATTATCCCTGTCATACCACAGTTTTATCATGGACAAAAACACATTCAATCAATGCATAATTAAAATCCACAAATTATAGCTGATCCACATTGAAGAACACAATTAAAAGTGACATTCAAAAAGCATCAGCATGTTTTCAACCTAACAAATTTTCAAAAACGTCAAAGATTTTCCAATAGTATTGATATCAGCATTGAAATCAAAGCTCAGTTTGACCATGAGGTAAATCTACAATTAAAATGTTGCAACATTAAATTAATGTTGAAAATAACCAGGCTTTCAGATATATGGGTTGATAATCAGGCAGGCAGATACAGGGACGACTCTCTGGAACAAATACAGACGAACGAACAAAGAGTGAGGGGAGACTACCTCCCATTACCTCCCCCACATAAATGGGGGGACGTAATGAGACAAAGGTGCAACCAAAAACTGTATACAAAAATGGACATACGTACATACAGTCGAGGTCAGGAAAGTGAAACCAATGAAGAAGTGCCAGAAACATGTATTCTCTGGAATGACGAGCCGAGGGCGACTCCACTGGTTGCAAACAACCAACAACCAGCCTTGGGGCTACAGAAAGTAGGTGCTGCAGGTGTAGATGGCCTCGAACTCCCAGTCGAGCCCGACCCCCCCTCCTACAAATGTGCTCACCTCCGGTTTCAAAGAACCAAGATGGTGCTGGCCAAAATGCTAAGCTCGAGGCTTCAAAACATCAGTTCAAAAATAAATGGGTGACGACCCAAGGTTGCCACTTGGGTACAACACATATGAGTGGCGCAGGCAATCACAGAGGCAGGAAGTATAACACCAACAGACACATAAGGCTAGACACTGATAAAATAAAACAGGACATGACTAAATGCAATCCAGACAGAACATCACACAGAGGTGCAGATTGTGACAAGTACCCTTATAGTGAAATAATGTACAGAGAAACTTCTGTTGGTTTAACAGGGCTTTGTGTTATGACTCTTTGCCCCTTTTACCATATATGACATTACTGAGGAAAAAATGAAATGTAAAGTTAGAAAGGTCCATAGTGATACAGGTAAAGAAGATTTAAATATGCCCTGTGGAGTTTTCTTTTCTTGTAAAACAAACAGAGGTCTCTGTTTACTTTCTGAGGTCTAATAAATGTGCATTTCCTTTCTCATAAAACATTAACAAACTTGATTTGTCTTAAGAGTTCGAAACCCTGCATTGATTACATTTGTGTTTTCTCCCTAGCAGTTTTCTTCATCACAGATTTTGGTGCCGCTTTGATCAGTGGAATTGTGTAAATCATTACTTGGTGCATCAAAAAGTCAACAGGATACATTAGTTTGGGGGAGAAGCATGCAATATCGTCACATTCAAGCACAGACATGATGGATAATAAGTCCCTGTCATACTTCAGGATGGATGAGGCCCACTGTGAACTTACACACAGACACAGACACAGACATACAGAGTAAAATTGGTGGTATGCATATGCAAACATTTTGTGCAGTAGCACACATGATCGCAACCTCCTGACAGCAAGAGAAATAATGATATCTTTATATATGAATAGCACTAATCAAAACCGATGCCAAGTGCTTCACAGAGCAAACAAGGATCACACAGGAAAAGCAGCAGAAAGAGAATAAATGTTCCAAACAGACTACATTAAAAATAAGAAATTGTAAAACTCATGAATAATAAAACACTAGAACCAGATGAAATTAGTTAAGGCTTTACGATAAAAGTAAATTTTTAGCATAGATTTAAAAGTGGCCGCAGACTTCCGTAGTTCCTCGGGCAGGGCGCCTCAGGGCCTGTATTTCAGAAAACTCTGTCTGTCATATTCTTCAGCCGAATGTGCGTAACAGATAGAAGGCCCCTGCCCGAGGATCTCAAAGTGTGAGCAGGGTTGTACGGGGATAAAAGCTCTGATATATGCTGAGGAGACAGATCATACAGGGCCTTGTAAGTAATTAAAAGAAACTTAAAATCTATTCTGAAACATACTAGAAGTCAGTGCAAACTTAGTGAGACTAAAACCAAAGTGATGTGTTCAAACCGCTTTACTCTGGTTAAGAGCCTGGAAGCTCAGCTCTGTACTGCCTGTAGCCAATCTACAGTTTTACAACGGATAAACCCACCAATTTTCGGTCTGATAAAGTGCCATGATTGATGGGGACCCACGAGGCAACGAGAACAGGGAATCCGAGAATTGGTATTTAAACAATAGTCTTCCACTTGGCAAAAGAGACACATGATTTGTTACTGTTAGCACGCAAAGTTCCCTGGCCCAAAAAAGGTTGACTAACATTTCACAATGGTCTTAAAATCAAGCCAGATTCTAAAATATAGTATTTATAACATTCAACAAATGCCGTATCACAACTGTGAGCTCCTACTCAGTTCAGACATACATGTAGATATAAGGTTAGGGGAAGAAATGCACGGACGAGCGTATTTTAATTTATTTTTTGATCAGAGTGTTCGATATGCTTTTGATTCGCCATCGGTCTGGACGATTATAGTCAAATAGAGATCAAGGTAAACTTACGCCTCTGCATTTGTTTTTCTTTGTTTGTTGCTGTTGCATACACATCAGGGAAAAGAGTGTTCATTTCAAACCAGCAAGGGTGACTTTGGCAGCACACCAAAGGGCTCTCAGAGGAAGTGGAATGAGAATGATGGAGGCAAGAGATAGAAAAAGCCTAGAGAGGTGGTAGAGGCCAAGAAATGGGCACAGGGAAAATCTGTGAATAGCGAAAAACTGTACGGGGGAGTAAATCTAAAGAGCTGTCCTCCGAGGCTCTTCATGCAATCGTCCCAGTCATACTCTGCAAAGCTTTGTTCGACTGTCACAAAAACAAGGTGAGCTGTTTTCAAGGTTTAGTGGCAGATATAAAATGTTTTATTAAAACCTGTCTGTTAGGAGAACGCCGTGTCTTGCTGTGAAAAGAGGAACTAAAGATAGAGAAAAATAACACCGGAGGCTGACAAGCCACGAGTGACGACGAGAGCCGGCGCTGAAATTAATTCTTAACAACGGGTTCCCACAGCACTGACCTGCATCCATGAGACAGATCTGTCACCTTGATATTTTTCACAATGAGTGCACCCTGCTGCATTTTCCAGTGAGGTCTTATTGGGTTAAAATCAAATCTGCCAGTCTGTTCATAAAACAAAGCGGCCCAGTTCCTTAGAAGCTGCAAAAGATGTCAGAGATCTGATGGCGGATATGGGGAATACAAGATGAAACGGTGTCAAAAATCTGTCAAATGTCAGTGTGCAAAGGCTTTTGAGTTACTTGTACTGTTTGAAGCGACATCTGAAATGTTGCAGTATGGCCAAGATTGCCTACTGAAGGCATGCTTGGGATATATAAATTCAAATTCTGCAATGATCTGAATTGACCCAGTTAAGTGCCTGAGTATAGATTCAACACTCGCCGTCCCAATTTCCAAATGCACCAGATGTTCCGATGCCACGCACCAGGGGACAGGAAGGAACACGATCAAACCAGGAAACTGTCAATTATTTGCGCTCCAGTCCACTTTTTGAGGAAATAATCCATCTGTCGAGGAATAAAAGTTTGCTTCTGGAATACATCATGCACTTGTGTAGGAAACATATTTACCATTTCAAAGTACCTGGTTCCCTCAGGCTATAATTCTGTAATGATTGCTATCTAGACCTCCTCGGGGGGCCAAGAACTCACACATGCAAATGTATGCGGAGGAAATCTCAGTGCGTACACCCACCAGACCATCCACTGACACGCTGAAGCATCTCTCTAGAGAGAAGCAGCGGAGTGCAGCCGAACGCCCACAGAGTCTGCTGTAGCCGAGGCGCTGTCTGTTTCGCCAGACAGAGCTGAAAGCTTTAGAGTTCCTCCAGCATAGTCAACCTTGTTATCCAGCGGCCCAAAAAGTCAGATCCACTGCATAGCGGCAGCAGCAGCCCGAGTGGCATCTGGATATTCCCCTGAGGATTTGCCGGTAAAGGGGGAGACACGGCACACAACCAGAGTCTAATTTCATCCGCTGGGTGGGTCAGTATATCGGGGGGACTAATGTAACCCAGGCAGACGGCCCAGGGAAGGCTGGGGACCAGAGCGAGAAGCATGACCCAAAATTGGAAGTCCTGGTGGGGCCAAAGTAGCTGAACACAGTCACACACACTGTATGCGGAGGCTTGTTCAGTGCGCACACCCACCAGACCATCAACTGGCGCGGACACACACACACACACACACACACACACACACACACACACACACACACACACACACACACACACACACACACACACACACACACACACACACACACACACACACACACACACACACACACACACACACACACACACACACACACACACACACACACACACATACACACACACACCTTCTACGTCTTTTGCAAGCGGTGGAGGAAAATGTGACAGGCATGAGAGATAGAGCGAGGATATTATGTGGACTAATATCAGGAAAGGGCGCCCTAATCAATCACAGAGATCCAGAGGCTAAGTCGGTCATGTAATTAGATGGTCTTTCATTCTCGCTTCCTTCTGTCTCATCATTTTTTTCCCCCCGCTCTTGCATGCTCAAAGAACATGCGCACGCACGCACACACACACCTGCATTTTCAAATGAAAGGCCTGACGTTAATGAGAAGACCACTCTCCATTTGTAGGAGCACACTTTAACGGGACCTCTGTTCCCTGGGCTAACGTGACAGGCGTGCCTGTCGAAATGTCACATGGATCACTGTGGGGACGGCACACAGACAAGGGGGAGTGGAAAGAGATTTAAGGAAATAAGACGAGGAGGGCGGCAGACGGGGGAAGAAGAGACAGGAGGGTGCCAACGGGGGGGTCGTACGGAACGGAGGAAAGGGTGGAGGAAGACGGGGGAGAGGTGTAGGGTCAGGCAGTGGGATTTCGAAGTCGGGGAAGGAAATATGAAAAGGGTTAGGTAGTTTTGAGTTTTCACCAAAGGGTGAGCAGGGCTACTAGGATAATGCCAAGAGAGGGATGAAGAGGGCACAAGCCGGTGAGGTAACATACTTTAATACGTATACACAGTAATTTGCCAAGTCGGTCAATAAATTCATGCTACGGACTTATCAGAGCACGTGTCTTTGCCGTAGTGTGAGAAACACTGGGTGTATCCGAGTCTGAGTATTTGCACACATACACAGAAATGTGTGCATGTGTGGCGCAGAAGGCAGAGAGTGCGGTCGTCTGATTTACCATGGCGAGGCCTATTAAGCCTCAGAGATGGGCTCGTCCATCCCTCCTGTGCGATGCTCCCCCTCAGAAATGACGGTTTATTTCTGCAGCGAAGACGCTGGGTTAATAACAGTGGAGGTTCCGGGGGAAAATGGCTTTGGGCAGGGTTTTACTTTTTCGTTTTTTACTTTTGTCCCTGCGCTTCGGCAGGTGTTCAACAACTACGTACGATGCTTCAAAAAAAACACTTATCTGGTCGTTTTGTGGGGTGTGTGTGTGTGTGTGTGTGTGTGTGTGTGTGTGTGTGTGTGTGTGTGTGTGTGTGTGTGTGTGTGTGTGTGTGTTGAGCGCTAAGCGACCGTATCCTTGCACTGAGCGGTAAGCAGCAGCAGCAGCAGCAGCAGCAGTTGTACCCTGTCACCTAACTGCTCGAGACTCTGTCCTGCTGAGACTAACTAGAGGTGAGGCCTCTCTTCCCCTCACTAGTTAATCCAGGCCACAGCGACACGGCCTGGGGCTGAGAGTCTCACTATCAACTTATACAGCGCTGGCAAGGAACCTATAGAGGGCAGAGGAACACACGCACGCACGCACGCACACACAGGTAAAAAGTTTATCTCAACTTCCCTCGTTAAGGATTACGATGGTTATGCGTCTCATCGCCTCTCCTCCCCCTCTCGGGTTTAGTTTGGGGTATAGGGTGGGAGGGAGCGTAGCTCTGAGGCAGGCACAGCAGATAGTAAATTTAGTTTGTCTCCATGGAGTGAAGAGAGAGTATTTCTCTAATACCATGCTGCCGTTCTCTGTGCTCAAAAACATGCACAAGTCAGCCACTTCGTGAATGCTCCACGACAGGCCTCGGTGACGGTTTCCTGGAAGGAGAGGAGCTGTTCAGCATTCAGGGATAGAGACAGACGAGGCGATGGAGTTGAAAAGAGCGGGTTTCCCCAGAAATGGAATGTCCTGCTCAGGTATTGAGGTCTGGTTTTTGTGCAACATCATTACAATTTGCTTCGAGCTTCAGATACCATACACAGAATATCAAGTGAACAAGCTTTGCTCAAAACCAACAGTAATTTTGAATTTAAAAAAAGGATAATTAAATGCAGAATTCAATCAAAACGTCATGAAAAAGAAGCACACGGTATTAAAAATGTCCCATCTGAATGTGTAAAGAAAAGCTGTATCTCTTTTAAAAGTGTATGTGTGACTTTGGTGAAGCTGCAGGAACAAGCAGACGCCGAAATGATCCAGTGCAAAGTGGGAAAAAGTTGGGTCTAATTTTGAAGCAATCAAAGGAAGAATTGAATGGGAACACTGGGGATGTTTGAGTTCAGTTGGTTTAGAGGGAACACGTTGCACTGTGTGATCTTTTCCAATGTAATTCAAACTGACTTGAACAGATCGTGACATTGTCATTTCTATTCTTTTCCCCCAATCACGTCTCCGTGTTGATGTTTCCTTTGCTATGACCCGAATCAAAGCTTTGGCGAGCTCATATGCAACTGGGTTGATTTAATAAATACATTATACTTTGTATAAGATTACAATTAGATTTGATGTAATTTCCTATTACAGTCCATGAGTAGGAGAAGATGATTGATCCCACTCTGTTAAATGTGAAGCTTAAGGCAGGAGACAGTCAGCGCATCTTAGCATTCGGGGGAAAAGGAGGGAAACAAAATTATGATAAAAAACCTGCATTACAATCAAAGGGCCTGAGGTTTGATAGAAATAGGAATTTAACAGAGATGGTGGTTCTAAAATGATGCTGTTGGTTGTATCATGTGGTTTTTGGAGCATCACTCAAATCCTGGTGTAAGATTCAGAGTACTTCAGCATCTGTTGCTTCAATTCTTTAAATATCTGTAATAAATATATATACATTATATATATATATATATATATATATATATATATATATATATATATATATATTTCAAGTTCCCTGTCCTTATGGAAGAGCGGCACTGAACTGCTGGAGCGCCCCTTTAAACTAAAGTACAAAACAACACTTGTTGAGAATGACAGTCCTTTTCGATTTGTTACTTCTATCTTGATGGTAAAAGAACTAAAAAAGTCTTGTGGTTTCCCCTGCCAGAGATGAAAGAGAATGCATCTTAATCACATTGCCGCAAACGCCTCGTGAAAAATATACAATGATGTGAAGTTGACACCCACGGAGAGTCGTTTTCAGTGTTTTGACAGTTTCAGACGGTGGAGTCTTTTTCAAAGAAATGTTTGAAAATGACTTTGATTAGATCTTTGCAATCATTTTCAAGCTGTTTCTAATAAACATTATCCGTCAAGAAATGACTTTCATATTTCTATTATTTACTCTTCAGTTTTATCCCGACAAGTCATTTGTGTTTCTATTGAGTCTTTTTAAACTGGGGATGAGTATGGCATGAAACTTGAGAGAAGTCATTCCACTTATTTCCAGTGCATGAGAACTTTATTCCTCAAATATATATGGGGAAGACCCAATATTGTTTGCCCAGGTCTGTGCTTAGACATGGTTACACGGAGATAACCTGTTTGGAGCAGTTTAGGGATGCGGTGGTAATTGTCATGGCAGCAGACCTGGGGTAAAAAAAACAACTATCCACGTTTCTTAGTACGGGTTAATTGTGAAGTCACACCCAACTTCACAAAGTTACACCTGAAGTTACACTTGCAAACCAGTAAACTCAAAGTCCAGAGAAACAGTCCAAACTGAATCTTGACGTGACCCGGAAGTATTTGATCAGCAGCCGTGAAAGGAGCTGTTTGGATTCTCTAAATGCATAGGAAAGGAGCTTCAATGCTTCCTTTCCTATCTCCCTTAGCATAGGGCACACTGGAGCTTCCTATGTGAGAGTAAGGAGATATAGACGCCCCACAATTCATTGCGGCAGCGATATTTAACGTGGTGCGCCATGCACAAGCGTAAACGATTCAAGTAGAAGAGTATGAATATGACCCAGAAGAGACGCACGTAATCATGTCAGTTACTGTAACATATGAATCATTTACATCTGAAGTCACACGGTGGTAAAACACACTGAAACATGCGGATGGAGCCGCTTTGCTTTTTTGTAGTTCATCTTCAGCAATTTATAGTTTCACCACGGAAGACGCACGTCAACAACATCCGCCATCGCGTGATGACAAAGTTTAATGAAAGTCGAGTCGGATTCTCTGAGCAGCGCTGTCGGCTTTTCCCATTTCCCATCAGTCCTCCTTTACACCTTTCCTTGACCTCATGACGTTTTCCACCGAGGTCAAGGAATAGTTGATAGGAATAATAGATAGGAAGGACAATTCGACCTCACCCGAAGTCTGCGAAGAAAGGGGACCATGACGCAGAATTCATCTGCGTTTCCTGAGACCAATTTTTTTTTCCCCAATTCAAAAAGTTTCTTTGTGTCCAGACAACATGTTGCTGCAGATGTTAAAGCCAGATGTAATTAGACATTGTCATTCTTTAATGTGCAGCCTAAAAGAGCATTTAATTCATAGAATTCCTTCATTAAACTTTTGTTGCGCCTCTCACTTGCTGCTGAGGCTCATGGGTATTGTTGTATCTTGAGCCATCCTCCATGCCAAATGATAGACAAAACTTGCCCCACAAATGAAGCGGACACAATCAAAGCAGGTGGCCACCACATTAACCTATGGGGCTGCCGCAGAAACTATGGCACCATTAGTATAGACAAAATTAGGAAAACATTTTCAGGAAGAAAGCCCTGTCCTTTTTTTTTTCTTTCACTGTCCACAGTTTTGTATACAGTCTATCAATAACGTATCAAGACAGAGACAAGACTTTGATGCCAGATGTTTAAAACACATAAGAAAAGAGTCTTACCGGCCATATCCACATCTGAGGCAGTCTGTGTTTAATCCCAGTGTCAGAGGTTTGCACCCACCAGGTCTGTCCTTTGCCACCTCCTCAGGCCTCGATGACGGACCCTCTGTCAGGATTGTGAGAAGTAGGCCCCAAATGCAGAAAGAATGGTGGAGTTTAAGTAAAGCAAAATCCAAAACAGGTAATATCTCAGGAAACACTGGGAACAAAAATGCAAAGAAAAAACGGAAAATTCGCCGGGAGCAAACAGAGGCAGGAGACATGAGACAATCCTGAACTGAGAGGAGCCTGCACACACACACACACACACACACACACACACACACACACACACACACACACACACACACACACACACACACACACACACAAGATGAGTGGCGATTGGACACAGGTGAGACACAGGAACAGATGCAGACAATCACAGGGAAACACGAGAAAATGTAAATTGACAGACAAGACGCAGGGAAACAGGAAGTGCAGAGACACGAGGAACGTTGCTTCAAAATAAAAAACAGAAACTCGAGATAAAACCAAAAACACAGGCGATAACAAAGGTCCCTCAAAAGTCCACTAGACACAACAGTTCATGGGGCAGAATCATGACGCCCTCTCCCCAACAATCATGCCTGGTCAAATCCATCATCACCTCTCACCGACTTTGTCCTCTCAAAGGTCGCGTCAGGGTGATAACTTCCTTCCGCCTTGCTCGTTTTAGCTCGTACTTTAAGGAAAACCACCTTGGAATAACAGGTCGTTTCCGAGCGCGGGGTTGAACCTGTATCGAGGGAAGCATGCCATTTCGAGTCAGTCAAGCATCGTGTGACCTTGCGGATCTTGTCGGAGCACACATACGCCATTTTGGTCCACGCTTCGCCGTACCATATGGTTGTAAATGATCAAAGATCCTATGCTTGACTTTGAGATTTCTCCAGAGGGAAGCAGCTCTGCGTCGGGGAGGAATTCACATTAAAAAAAGAAAAAAAAAGAAGTCTCCAGCTGAATCTAATTGCTCCCCAGCTCGTCTCATTTTCTTTAAGATGGAGCTCCTGCCACGCTGTGTGTGAGGAAAAGTGGGGGTGCTGAGGAATATTGGGCTTATGGTATGGTGGATATTACATCCCTTAATAAAAGGCGGATGCCACAGGCACACAGGGACTGGCCTTTTTTTAAACTTTTCAGATGACTTTTTCCGCGATGTGGAAGATAGACCTGCCTGGAAAAATAATTAAATAAAAGCCGGAGACCACATCAGACATCAAACTGAGGTCTTTGATGGTAAAAAATGATTAATTAATTGATTGTGGAACAAACCAGAGCAAAGATAAGTCGGGGGGTTCGAAAAACGGAATGCTGTTATTTATCCCACCAAGGGGCAACTAAAAGATGATTTTCATCTTCAGGGTCACAACAGGGACCGACAAGTTTAGATAACGAATTCAGTAATGTTGGAAACGGAATGACATCGGCCCTGATTTATTGCAGACTCCTGCACTGACACATGGCCGTTGTCGGAAGCCAGCGGCACAAGAACTTCTGAGGCAAAGTGTTTTCACTTGGGGATGAGACATTCGATTTTAGAGGAACACAGAACCACTTCAATGCTCAGATAGCCGGTGTTACAGGAGTTTGATCAGTTTTTGTTTTTTTTCCACAGCTTTAAACAGCCACAACAACAAAAAAAAAGCAGAGACTAGAGAGCTGGTTGAAATGAAAAAAATTACAGCGAATGTTGAAAGGAAGTTAGGTATGAACCTGAGGTTATTTCTGCAAAATTCCAGAATGAAATGAACATCGCGTGTTTGATCAACCTACAGCGGCACGTGTGGTTGTAATTGTCTCGGCAAGGAGCACAGACACACACACCTCAGACAGTCATCAGACAAAACTAAAAGATGGAAGAAAAAAGAGAAGAAAGATAAAATACTCATTGTGACGTGTTAAATCACATGTGCAAATATTAGCGGAATTGCACACACCGAACTAAGAGGGGGGGGACATGGTAACCATAGCTGGTAAACAGGTTCGAAATCAATTTCACATCCGAAGAACACAGCTCGTCTGAGTCAGACGCATTCCCGACAGAAGGAAAAGAGTGGCCCCTGGTTAGAGCGCCCACTCTCTCTCCTGGTGAGTCTTCCGGAGATTTTCCTGCTCTATTCTCACACGGGCTCACTCAAACATTTTTTGCTGGGGGGGCCTGGCAGGAAAAGTTCCGGAAAATGTCCGGCAGCTATTTGTGAGTATGTTAGCATGCTGAAATGGGCATTTGGTCCACAGCGCAGTAGGCTACAACCTCAGTAGGAACTAGGTGTGTTGCTTCAGACACCAGACTCGTGACGAATACAACATACAGTAGGCCTACTGTGTCCGTCCATCCATTATCTATACCCAGCTGACATTGGGGTGAGAAGCGGGGTACACCCTGAACAGGTCGCCAACGTATCGCAGGGCTGCCATAATAAACCATTCATTCTCACATTCACTCCTATGGTCAATTTAAAGTCTTCCAATTGACCTAACGCTCAATCTGCATGTCTTTCGACTGCGGGAGGACGTCGGAGCAGCCGGAGAGAGCCCACGCACACACGGGGAGAGAACATGCAAACTCCACACAGAAAGGCCCTGGTTGGTTTCGAAGCGGAATGCGAACCCATGACCTATTTGCTGCGAGGCCTTCAGAGCTAACCACCACACCACCGGGCAGCAATGCTGTGTTTGTGTTGCTGCGTGATCTACCAGCAAAGTGTACTGGTATGTATTGCTGCTGCACTTTTTTAACGCTGGGCTTAAGTCAGTCTGAACCATGCCTTTGTCTGGTTTCATGTGTTTATTCTTGAAAAGAAAAGCTGAGCTTGTATTATTATTAACCTTACAATAGCCAATTGTATGAACACTTTGTATGTTTGCAGTGTTAAGAAACCCTGAAAGGCACACCAGCGCGTGTGAAGAGGTATTTCTCGACCTTTATCTGTTCCGCATTTGAAATCTAGTTTTCATATCTAGTGAAATGAAAATGAATTATTAGGTGATTAGATTTTGATAAATGATTGCAAATATCTGAAATATGTTACGAGAATGTCGTGTCTGCTGCATTGAAAGCCCATTGTCAAGAATGTAATGAGGCAGAACGGCAGGTAACAAATGCTCGCCCGACATACACACACACACACACACACACACACACACACACAAACAGACGCAGGTGAAGCATGCTGTAGATAAAAAGGAAAAATACACGCCGGTGAGGATCTTGTGTGTGGAGGCTGCCAAGTGCTCACCCATAATTAGGTGGTGATGTAGTGGTTGTTGTTCTCTCTGATTAATTATCAGCAGCTTTCAGACTATATGGAAACAGACAATTAACTTCATCCAGGTTCTCATTCAATTACTCGGATGGTACATGCAAAAGGTCAGCAGAGGTTGCGCTTGGTTTTGTGGGAGTCAAAAGCGAAGGGGGGGGGGAAACAGGCATTTTTCAGGCCCGCGAAAGGGCAAAGACGCAATTTGTTAATCCACTTAACACTCTGTGCTGTTTTGTTTTTTTCCTCATTTCCCACTCAATCTGCCCGTTACATCAATAACAGAGCGTTCGGAAAAAAACAAGCAGAGGCAGCGCGTGTTATGCACAGTACAGGGATATATCCAGTTAAGTGAGGTGCTGTCAAAGGAAACTCAACCCTTGTTTTTTTGAAGGTAACTTAAAAGCCATTTGTCCCCCTCGAGCTAAATTGTCTTCCGCGGCCATCAATTCCACACTTCCGACACTTTTGAAAACAACAATTAATACTGTAGCGAAAAACACGACCAAAGTGAACGGACTTTTAATTTCAACTCAGTTAATTTTGTGTCCCGTCAGAAACTACTACGCAGCGGGAACCTCCCGACTGACTCTTTGGTTTCAGCCGCAGAGTTAATTAGATGGATTTACTGGAGGGAAGGTGATTGCGGCCGACCAAGATGATCAGAGCGCTGTCAGGGTCACCGGCGGGGGTTATTTACGGGGGAAATGTGTGCGCATTCAGACGTCTGGGATTGTGTGTGTGGCCGCATCGCGCACCAGGCCCTTCATTTCCCTCCTCTCTCCAATCACGGGCTGATTTATGGCCGCCGCAGAGGGGCTGTGAAAGCCCCGTGGTGAGGTAGTTAGGTGCCCGAGCACACCCACAGCCAGACACATCACCTTTATGGTCACTCCTGTCCCATTCTTACATCAGACACAGCCACCGTGGGACTAGAAATGCTTGAGATCAAACAGCTTTAATTAAGGCATCCCGGCTGGAGTTGGAGATGAATAATTTGAGGGACTATTTTTACTTCTTTGTTGCATTTTCTGCAGAGGAAGCATGACATGGAGTTGGGCTGAGAGAGCTAGTCCTTAAAGGATTACGCGTGGCAGTGGAGTCCAATGTTAACCTGAAATAGCTGAAGGTGCGGTATTGTAAATAGAAAAAAGAAATAGACACGGTGGAACCTGCCTTGATACTCAAGGACTTTAAAGCGCTCCGCTGCGGCGTGCGCTATTTATAGAGGGCCCCCAAAAATAAAGACACAAACGCCCTGCAGTGTGTGCGACCCGTATCTCCAGTAGATAAAAGCACTTTGAGTTAATAGGCCTCATTGAGTCGGGTTCGATTGGGTTGAAATTGGCTTGTGAGGTTCGCAGAGTCGTGAGGAAGTCCTGCTGAGCCACGTGTTCATCAATTACAGTGTGTGTACAATAATTGTGCCATATTGATCTCTTTGCTTCATCTACTCCGCTGGCATCCCTAAGTGTTCTCTGATGCAAGACTGGCCCGTACCCCCTCTCTCTTTGTCTGTGTCCACCTCTCTCTCGCAGGCTTTGGCACGGGATGTTTTGCATCACACGCTGCCACCTCAGACCACACTGTGCCATCGCTGTGCCGCCAAACATGGCACAAAGAAACTGTACAGGAGGAAGGATGAGGGCAGGAACATGTACATAAAGAAGTATTGATCAATACCAAACTGCAATTACAGTTGTTTCAGAGTAAAAGAACTGCATGGTATACCTATACAGAATTATAATCAGAAAATGTGTTAATTACACTATTGGATTATATCCGATGAGTAAAATGTTACTGTCAATGTTAGGGCCGTTTGAATGCAAATTCATGATCTGAAAAGTAACTGACTGCCCTAATACATTTTTGGGAGCAAAAAAAATTGCAATTCACTAAATGCCCTGACCTGTTGACCTCAGTTGAGACAACAGGTCAGCTGGAGCTCCTTTATTGCTAATGTTTTCCCGTCCGTCACATTTCGTTGTACTGTGGAACCTTGTGTTAATCTGCATATGATTAATAAAACTGAGAGAAAGAGACTATGGATCGACCGATACAGATTTTTTAGGGCCGATGCCGATGACCGATACGGACTGCCGATCTTCTTGAGCCGATATTTGGAGCCGATATACTTTTGCTCCCTCAATTTAATAGTTAAATAGAATTAAATTCAGCAGGTTGTCTCGTCTGATCTGAGGTCTTAGTCAAAGTGGGGTTATGGCCAAGGCCGTGGCTCGCCTCCCTGGGTCGAGGGAGACGAGGCTCACGTCGCTCCGGGGCATCTCGGGAGTTCCCACCGCACCGGGACTCGTCCGCCCGCGAACGGGATCCCCTGCGCAAAGGCGAAGCAGAGAGGGGAAAGGCGGGGAAGAGAAGGAGGGTACGGGGGGGAGAAGAGCCAGCCGACGAGCAGAGAGAGCGCGAGGATGTGGAGGATGCGTAAAACAACAACCACGAGCCTCGGTCCCGTCCGTCGGCGGCGGCCCCCCCAAGATTAAAAAGTCAATTTCCACCAGGCAAAGGGTTTGGAGAAATAGGAGAAAGACACAAACCCACCGGGCACTCCGTCCACCGTGACCCACGACTAAGCCGGCCGGAGCCAGCGAGAAGTCGGAGGAGGAGCGGGGTGGGAGACATTGAATCCCCCTCCCGCTCTCCGGAGGAGAAGGGAGAGTTGGGTACCCGGCGGGCTTGCAGTGCGGGAGCCTAGGGCAGAGGCACCGCGATGGCGCTGGGTAGATGATTACGGAGAGAGCGGGGCCGGGCCCGATAGGCGACCGGATCTGCCCTCCCAAAAAAACCTATCGGCGAACGTAGCAGCCGCGCATCGGCCGATGCCGATACACGTAAAAAACGCAAACATCGGCCGATATTATCGGCCGGCCGATAAATCGGTCGAACACTAAAAGAGACCAGGTATTTGTCTCCGCTCATGGGTTTGACATGTTGGAAATGAACTATTTTGTGCAAGTGTTCATCAATGGGACAGGACAAAAGTGTTTATACACTTTCTAAATGGCTACAGTCACAGGCGGGACAAGAAATCTTTCACGGAGATGTGGTGATTCGTGAAAAGGGGGACATCACTTCATTGAAGCGATTGAAGCCTTGCTTGTTGCAATTGCCTCATTCTGAAATTGTCAAATGTGGCCATTCCTACTGATTACAACATCTGAGAGGTATGTTTTACGTTGATTGAAGCGTTGCGACCATTTTACAAAACCCCCATGTAATATCCTAACAGGTCTGATCAGGCTGCAGTGTAAGAAGGATTATCGCACCGGGACGCCCCAGTTATAGTGTAAGGATATATGATGTAAAATGAGATCTCACAAAGCTGCACTCTTCTCAAATGAAAATTGCCTGCTATATTTCACTTTTTAGTCCCCGCTTTCAATCCACAGCCACAGACTTGTCTCCCGGAGTCTTTTATCCTTTGAGTATAAAATCATACATTAGTATTCAAATGGTTGCCACAAATCTCCCCCTCACACACAAGGAATGATCGAATGATCCACAAGAATATACTCTAAAATCACCCACTCAGCATCTCACGTATCGGCCCTGCCACCTGGTAGATGTCGGAGAGCGAGAGGGAGACAGTGAGACGGAGAGAGAGAGAGAGACAGCCCTTGTCGTCAGATAAAAAAAAAGCAAGGAATGGACAGTGCTGAATGGATTTTCAACACTACATTATGAAGACATATCTCCTCTTTTCCATTCACGCCCCACATGCACTGACACACTGCTCTCTCCGCACACTATCCTCCCCGTGGCGTTATCTTCCCTCACTCTTTATTACTCTCACACAAAGCGTTCGGCACAGAGCCTTGCAGATGTTCTCTCTCCCACTGGCCGGCCCCTGCCCACATTCTCCCATTTATTCAAACTGTGGCCTTATTATGATACCGGCTGTAATTGAATTGAGGAGCAGTTTTAACTGGGTATATTTGTGTAATCAAATAACCGTAATTAAAACCCAAACTCCTTATTTGGCAAACTCAACTCAGAGTTTTTACTCTGCAAACATCCTCCTTGGTGTTATCAGATTCTTTGTGTGTGTGTGTGTATCTTTGCCTTACTGTGCAATAGTAATCTTCTTATTCTGGTATGTACCTGCAGAGAGAACTGAGTGCCACCTGCTGATGTTTAGTCATGGTGAGACAGGATAGTTAAGGACAAGATACAAAACGGTGCAGACATTTGCCTACGACGCCTATTTGCAGGATTGAGTGTCCCTACAAATGAAAATGATGAAAAAGTATTAAGCATAGAAATCCATAACACTTAAGCTAGAAATCTGGTCACCAACACGGCCTCTGTGGATAGAAAAAGATTAACAAATGGTGTATCTTCTTTCCAGACTCAACAAAAAAAAGAAGACATTTTGATGAAATTGCACTTAATCAACATCTCGTTGTTGAGCTCATTGTGCTGCAGAGGCATTGTTAATTTGCTTGATGAAAGTGTAGTGTGGTTGCTCAGTGTTGCTGACTCAGCCTGGACAGGCACTGGCCACTAATGAGGTCGACAGGAGAGGTTGTGTTTGTTGATTTGGATCTCGTTTCTCTTCAAGGTTACAGCAGTTTGAATTTGGATGGAAAAGGAGGACATGTGCTGCAGGGCCAATTGTTTCCACATCCGTAGCCGTTGGCGAGTGGGAGACTCAGAAGAAGTGACCGTTCCCTGTGTTCGTCAGTTTAAAAAAAAAAACTTTGGTTATGCGCCCTGCTTTGCTCTTATGATTCCATTACAGAGGCAGTCTTTACTCTGTGGCATTGACTAATGGATAGCCTTTGCTGCTCTGCAAAGTGTAGGCTGCTGCATGATGTGCTTCAGCAGGCCCGGAAATGAGAAAGGTAAAGAACTCGCAAGGGAGGCCTGGTTGAAATCAGACATAATGATGAGTCCCGGCTACAGCCCCGCGGCCTGGATCTGAGAGCATTCGAATGCTCGTTTGAATGGAGCACAAATTCCTGCTGTGTGTTCGTGTTACTTGATACCAGTAGAGGGATGCTATCCGACAAGCAGTGTCTTCTGATCCATCTCTGCACCAGGGCACCTGCTGAAGGCTGTGAATTCTCATCCCTTCTACCGGTCTGAGTGGAGCTCAGCCTGCCGGTATGATATGAGGGCTTGGAAATAGAAGCGATATTTATTCTTGTCTGCTAGGAAATTGTAATCATGTGAAAGCGTCTCAGTCATGCTATATTTTAAATGACCCCCTGTGCGCTGCCTAACATGGGAAAGAGACTGCCTGACAGCAGCGGATGCCCCATCTCTTCCATTTTGTTTGTACAACATTGCCCCCTAAAGTTATTTTCTGGTGCAACTCCCCGGGCCCCCCCGGGAGGTGGGTCCATGTCAGAGGACAATGCTGCATCGCAATATAATGCAGTAATTTTCTACTACCTGCCCCAAGCAAATCGACCAAAGATGCACCTCACCTGTTTTGCCCCGTCACATTCAATTTGAGACAAACGCTGGGGATCCTTGGCTGTTTCAAAACCACAGGGGAGGTTATGCAGAACCAAGACCAAGAGGGACCTGAACCATGCCAGTTACACAAAAGAAAAGTCTGCTGTCTTTTACTGCAGGCTGGAGAGAAGGCCAAGAAATATAGCTGCAACAGTTAATCAATGAATCGATTAGTAATCGACTACTAAATTAATCGCCAACTATTTTGATAATTGTTTATTATCGGCTCAAGTAGTTTTTATGGGAAAAAAAGGTTATGTTCTTAAATGTGAATATTTTCTGGTTTCTTTGCTCCTCTGTGACAGTAAACTAAATGTCTTTGGCGTGTGGACGAAACAAAACACCATCTTGGTGGTTTAGGAAACACTTACACAATTGGCATTTAAGGACATTTTATGGATTAAACAACCAATTGACTAATCGAAGGAAACAATCGACAGATTAATCGATTATGAAAATAATCGTTAGTTGCAGCCCTACAGAGGAACAGTGACTTTGGAAGAACGAAGCAATGTAAAATCACTCCCCTAAAGGCTGCCATGGTACTTAGTGAATAAAATGGGCTTCGAGAATTAAATACATCCAGCCCTGAGCTGATTGTTAATATAAATAGCTGGTCGTGTATGGGGGATGTACTGTACCTTTTAGTGAAGGTGGGCGAACGTGAGGATTTTTTCCTTTTTATTATTGAACAAAGATCATATACAAAATATTTGGCATTAAGATCTTAATATTAACCCTTACAAAACATTCAAGGCACATAAGGGTACATTAAACAAAAGTTTCAAAAAATAACGAAATAAATAATATTCTGAATAAATAATGATAATATAACATAATAATAATAGCATAAATAATAATGAAATGTAGTTTACCTGAGCGCATAAGAGGTCATAGAGGTCCGTCTTCAAATATTTTCAAAGAGTCATAAGCTCTGAGGAGCGATTTGGCCTGTTCCCTTTTCATGAGCCTTAAGGAACTCAGGTAATTTTCAACAAGGTTCCTTCTAAAAACAGAGAAAAGTGGTTTCACTTTCATCCATTTGGATTTGTGGATAAAGAACTTTGCTTATAGAATCACGAACGCGAGGAAAGTGTTTCGTGAGGCTGGTGCGCCCCCTGGCGGCAGGAAGTCGGCCGTCATATGCCGAGTTTCCGTCTCCGGCGGACATATTGCTTACGGGAGCAATTTCTGGGAAGCTAGAAGAGGGAAAGGGACTTACGATTGATTGATACGTTTGACGACTCGACACACTCAACGCACGTGGGACACAATGGGTAAGCCGTCCGACCACTCGACGGTACAGGTATACGCCGCGGTGCTGGGGACGATTGAGCTGTGTCGTCCGGAGGAATGATTATGAAATCCTCCCCCTGTCACTGTTGTTTAGCTAGGTACGCTAACCCGCTAGCGAACCCGCTAGCTAGCTAGCTAGCTAGGTTGTTGCTACGTAGTAGCGCAACACGAGTCGCTACACGCCAGTTCGCTTGCCGTGCCGACTGCCACCACACAGGGTAGTCGTAGCGTGTTGTCACGTGTGTATCAGATATCGTTCAAAGTGTGTTACTTTTATTTTTCACGGGTGGAAACCCACCAGTGCTATCTGTTAGCCAACTTAAGAGGAACTCGGCTAATGGCTAACCACGTTAGCAGGGCGCCGTACCACCATCTATTCTTGGTTAGATGTGCGGGAGGAACCCGTGTGCAGCGCAGATTTAAAGTTATTGTCACGCATGTCAAGATTCTCTTTTTTTTGTTGTTAAGTTGTTCTAATCGGCAACAACCACAACGTCACGTCTCGACCCACGTCTGGCTTTACAACACAGACCGTTGACAGCGGTGACGTTCGCAAGCTGGTGCGACTGCTACGTAGTGATTTCGAACGTTGCGCAGCTGTTTGTCTCTCGGAAAAGACTCGGAAAAACATTTTAACTCGCCACCTGTAACATGGCGTGATTTAATAATTTACTTGTATCGGACACTTGTTGCGTGCGCGCCCGCGGCTAGTGCTGCGGTTAGCTTAGATGCGTTAGCGCCGTCGTTTAGCCTCGTCGGCCAAAACCCGTAGAAGTACAACACGGCGTTTACAGAATACCGTCAAAGTCATTATGTTTCCCAGTGTGGATATTATGAAAGTGAAGTCGACATAACTGATCAGGTACGTTCCACAGGAAAGGTCAAATGAAACACTTTGGACCGCTTGGACCACCCCATGTGCGGTAACAGATACATCTGACAGCTCTATAACCAGCATGTGACACCAGGGGTGCGTGTGTTTTCCAGACTATTCCCCAACACACGATTTGGGCTTGCGACCCCCCCCCCCCCCCCCCCCGCCAACATCCGTCAGTAACGGTAACACCACACTTAGTCTCACAACTAAAGATACGGATGGAAGTATTCAATCTGTCAAAAACCTTCCTGCTTAATTCAGTGTTGCCCCTACCATTGAATTGGGAGCCCCGCCCACCCCCAACGGGAGCCCCCGCCCACCCTGAAGTGTCAAATTGATTTTAGTAAAAACATTTCAATTTTTTGTTGTATTTTACAAATAATGTCAAGCAGAAGTCATTTCAGGTCACTTTCCTTATACACCTTATTCCTCATTCCTGTATGAAAGATTGTGGATGAAACTTAACGTTATTTGTGAACCCTAACCAGCCCTAACACCCCCCAAAACCAGTAAACCTAGGGGAAACACTGTAATTGTTAAATGTAAATGTTACAAGCCAAAACTTCTGGTCATTGTGACCTTTTTCGTTGTAACAGCAGTTGTCCTGCAGCCTCCTCTACTTCTGGAAACGTTCTCATTGGGTCGAAAGCACTCATGGTGCAGCTGTGCGGCAGACTAAAGCAAACCAAAACAAAATCACACACAAGAACTTCTACAACGTTGCCATGCGCATAGTTTCAGATTTTTTTGCACAGGCACCGCTTTTGAGATCTCTGCCACCACTCCGCACTGTAGTGGCCAACCTCAGCCACTGAAACTCAATTGTGGCGAGTAAGGTTGTAGAAGGGTAGAACCCCCCCCCCCCGACTTGAGTCAGCAGACTTGTAAACACCTGCCTATAGGTGGGGTCTCCTCTGAAGTTCCAGTGTTGACATGTGCTTTGTGCAGGGCGATTTCTTTGCCACCTCAGCCCTTACAGCAAACAGTCAACGCACACACACACACACACACACAGCCGCTAATCTTGCTAACACTTTGCAGAAATAGGAGCATCCAGCTGCAACCTGTGCTCGTGTGCCACCCACGCCCTGTGGCTTTACCATCTGGACACATTACACTCATGCATAAGCTTTTCATAAGGCCGGTTGTGCCTTATCCCCCCTCAAGCCATAACATGGCCTCAATTTGCGCCACTTGTTCCGACGTTTAACCTTGGAAACCCGAACACTGTTGCGATCGGGGGGCTCTTGGCACCGTTCTGTGCTGGTGGCAGTTTTTTTTTAAAATGCTGTTCCCACCTCTCTCTCCCCCCTTGTAGCCCCCCGGGTGACTCAGGGATCTGCCCAGTGCCCTGTTCCTGTGGCATGACTGCACAAATGCTGAGAATGGGCAGTTTGTTCTGTGTGGGCATCGGTTTATGCTAACACAGCGATTTAACTCTACTGAATAAATACGTTTGTTCTCCCTGCCAGCTGACCAGTTGATGAATAGCTTAGCTGTGTGTTCTCCATTGCGTGTATTTTTAGGCTGTGTTGTCTAGTTTCTGTGAGCTTGTTTATACAAGGCCGTTTATATATAAACCTGTGTACATGCTTTTTCATCATCATGACCTATTATTAGAGATGTCAGAGGAAACTAATGGCAAACTCACCAACTCTATAGCACACATGGAGTTCATGTTAACTTCAAGAAGGAAGGAAATTTGTGTACAACCTTGTTTACCACTTGTGTCTTAATCATGATGTTTTTTTTACCCATGTCTGTGCCCATCAGAGCCATCAGGTAGTCCGGCCAAGGATAACTACAGGATGAACCGCTACAAGAACAAAGCACTGAACCCAGAAGAGATGCGGCGCAGGAGAGAGGAGGAGGGCATCCAACTCCGAAAACAGAAACGAGAACAACAGGTACAATACAAAACTTCTGTGTCCCACCCATTAGGTCCTTTGTCTCCTTGTTTAATAAGTCACTATGCAGTGTATGTACATGAAAGTAGTCTGACTCGACTCGTGTGCTCTGGCAGCTTTTCAAGAGGAGGAACGTGGACGTTCTCAATGAAGAGGAGGCCATGTTTGAGAGTCCACTGGTGGACTCCTACCTCAGCTCCCCAGTAACAGTGAGTATATATTGTCCTAATACCAGACTCTCACGATGTAGACAAAGAAAAGCCCACGCAGGACCCATCAGAGGTTTATATTACTTTGCATTTCAGTTTGCAGTGAATGGAGCAAGTGTTTAATTGTGCCTGTGTGCGTGCGTGCGTGCGTGCGTGTGTGTGTGTGTTGTAGGAAGGAGTAATTACCAGAGACATGGTTGAGATGCTTTTCTCAGAGGACCCGGAGCTTCAGCTTGCCACAACACAGAAGTTCAGAAAACTACTTTCCAAAGGTACACGAGCTACTGCGCACTTACAGTAGCTCTATATCAATGTGGTAACTAGAGCCCGACCAATACTGGATTTTTGGGGCGAAGGCCGATACTGATTTTTAGGGAGTAAAACATTCTGAAAATGATCCCTTATCAGATTTTATTCATAAATGTGTTAGAGATGTTATGGCAATGGATATGATGGTGTTTAGTTTTCAGCATGTGTTTCACAAACTAGTATACAACAACTCTGTGAACACATTGCTCGACTACACCGATGCGCACTCTGCTCTATGAGCTGCAGACAGTGCTACATTATTGTAAATGATAGTGTTGCAGCATGTTCTGCTGAACAAACTTTAGGATCTAAATTATTCAAAGCATCTTGTTTCTTATTCTGTGGGGGGGGAAAGTTTTCATATTTACGCATACTGGACGACTTATATGTCAATAAGATCGTCTGACCGATAAATCAGTCGGGCAGAACCATGAGGCGACATAGACCGAACCAAAGTGCTCACATCCAGTTTGATTTGATTTGATTTTTTCATCTCAGAGCCCAACCCGCCAATTGATGAAGTTATAAACACGACTGGAGTAGTGGAGAGGTTTGTGGAGTTCCTAAAGGAGAGCATCAACTGCACACTACAGGTCAGTTCATACGAACCGCATAGACGTGAAGTAAGTGGAGTTTGTGTCTCACTGATAAATCAAGAAGTTGAACCTGCTCCACAAGGTGCTGACCTCATGGAACGTTATCAGATGCATTCCATTAGGTTATGCTCGGCATACTATTGTTAGATTTTGCTGATGCAGGCCACTATTAGCTTAAGCTGATGCTAAGCAAGTCAAAGCAATGCATTTGCTCTGCATTAAACAGGCTCCTGATTGACTGGCATTTTTGCAACACTGCACAAAACCATTGTAAACTCTTAACCTGAAAGAAATTATTGACATGTCCATGATGAGGATCCCAAAGTTTCTTTTCATTTAATAAAACACGTTCAGGACTTTCTCAATTACATTTTGTGCCATTGCAGTTTGAAGCGGCTTGGGCTCTAACCAACATCGCATCAGGCACATCCTTACAGACAAAGACGGTGATTGAGGCGGGAGCAGTGCCAATCTTCATAGAACTACTCAACTCCGACTTTGAGGATGTCCAAGAGCAGGTAACACACAGTGTTACTGGCATAATATGTTAAATTGTGTCTGTTTTGTCTTGCCTCGCTCAATACTTTGTGTATCCAATGTCTAACGGTTGTGTATTTTTTTCAGGCTGTGTGGGCCTTAGGTAATATTGCAGGGGACAGTGCAGTTTGCAGGGACTATGTGCTGAACTGCAACATCCTTCCGCCACTATTAATGTGAGTTCAGACTTTTCTCAACTTTTTTGGAGACATTACGTATTTGAGTTTTCTACCTATAACTCATTTCTGATATGACCTCATGTAATAAGCTTTGCTTTACTCTTGTCATGTCAGGCTTCTGACAAAATCCACTAGATTGACTATGACGAGAAACGCGGTCTGGGCTCTGTCTAATCTCTGCAGAGGAAAAAATCCTCCACCTGCATTTGAAAAGGTACCACTTTGCATCCTGACGCAAACCTTAAGGTTTGATAGTTAACACGTTAAACCATACAAAGATATAAATCTCTTTCTAAAACATGGTTTTCAACTCTCAGTTCAGTTGAGTCACTCTGGCAATATTTGCACTGGAGATGAATGACGCTGGTGCAGGAAAAGTATTGTGACAACATGATATTGAACTTGATGATAAAATGATCCACACATCTACACTCTCTTGACTCTAAGGTGCTCTCTAAAGAAGCTTTCTAAGACCTGAGCATTGTATAAAAACAATCTTCTAAAACCTGAGAAGTTTCTAAAAAACATGACTAAAACCTTTATTTCACCCTCTCAAGCAAAATTTGGATTTCAGTTCAAGTTTCATTGTTTGAGTTTTTAAAAAGCATTGACTGACCCCAACAGGGTCAGTCTTTGGCTTTAAGACTGAAACATGCTTTACTTGCCAAATTCCTATTCCCATAATGCATTTCGGCTTCCCGGTGTGAATTTCAGCAAATCGCGATGCATTTCTTCGGCCTCTTGCCTTTTAAAACGATAACGTAAAATAAAAGAGGCGTACGTACATGTCATCTTGCTCTAAAGCAACGAGCACACAGGTGTCATACACGCTCTTAACGACAAAGGCCCAGTTTCTGAAAAAGCATGTACATGCCGACATTTTGCTGGGATTTTTCTTGTCTCAATGTCGGGGCCCGGTTACAGAAGTGCATGAAACTTGCGTTGAAACTTTCCAGTTTCCATAACTAACAATAATGATGGCATATATGAGTATAAGACTGGAATAATGGTCTGAAACAGTATTTCTTGAAGAAAACAGATGTTGCCAAACCAAACTGCTTTTCCCCTCGACTGCCAATCTGCTGAAAAAAACCTAGACTTGTTTTCTTCTAAGCGATTCGTAGGTGTTGTGGAATTCATCTAATAATAAGTCACATGTCTGTTCTGTTTAGGTGTCACCCTGTCTGCCAGTGCTGTCCAGGCTTTTATTTAGCAGTGACCCAGACTTGCTGGCAGATGCCTGCTGGGCCCTGTCCTACCTCTCCGATGGCCCCAACGACAAGATCCAGGCTGTCATTGACTCTGGCGTCTGCAGGCGCCTTGTCGAACTACTCATGTAAGTCCAGCCATGCTCTCCATTATTTTTGTCGCCATGAACATGGCCTGTGAATAATAATAATCCTCCATTTCTGCAGGCACACTGATTATAAGGTGGCCTCCCCTGCCTTGAGAGCTGTAGGTAACATTGTCACTGGAGATGATATCCAAACGCAGGTGAGAGTATATTCAGCTTCAGCGTCTTTCATGCTTGTCTGCTACAGACTGTTGCGGAGTACTGGCCACATCTTATCAAGACCAATAGAAAAGGGTATTTTCTTAGAACCAAAGTTATAACTCTGTGTTGCTGTGTTTAGGTGGTGTTGAACTGCTCAGCCCTGCCCTGTCTGCTGCACCTTCTCAGCAGTGCTAAAGAGTCTATTCGCAAAGAAGCCTGCTGGACAATCTCGAACATAACGGCAGGAAACAGAGCGCAGATACAGGTGACGTCTACGCACAGAGCGGAGAACTGAAATGTTGGGTTAGGATTTCCTGGTGACACTGACTCAGTACAATCTTGTATAAAATATTTAAAAAAAAACAACAACTATATTTTGTACAGACTGATGGGTCTGTTTTTCCATCTATCTGAGCCCCTAAGGATCCTCCTCTGTGAAGCTTGATTCGATTTTGAAAAATATGCTTTATGATACTTGCCCCTCACTTCATATCTTGTTTTGCCCGACAGACAGTAATTGATGCCAACATCTTCCCAGTGCTGATCGACATTCTCCAGAAAGCAGAGTTCAGAACCAGGAAAGAGGCAGCCTGGGCCATTACCAACGCCACATCTGGAGGGACACCAGAGCAGATCAGGTCAGACTTAAGAGTAAATCAACTACAGTGCACGTTGGACAAGAGGTTTATTATGGTTTTTTTTCCTTTACCTAATGTATCATGTTAATGCCAGATCTGTTGGATCAACTTAACATCCTAGTAAGTTGAAGGTGTTTCATGGTCCAGCTTCAACTCCATATCCTCTGTTAGTTGGAAGAGACTCTAAAGAACTTCCTGTATTTGATCTGTGTTTTAATAATATCAGCACTTATCTTTTACCCACAGTGATGGACTGGAAAAAGGTTTTGGCTGTTTGGAAATTCTGAGAATTACCACCTTTGTGCTTGTCTAGGGTTTAGCCAAATCACAAAAAAAAACAGGGTTGTCTTTTTTCACAGTTTGTGGGCTGTTAGGCTCCACAGATACACACATGTATGTGCACAAACACTGAAAATGTGATTTTTGCATAATATGTCACCTTTAAATATAAACGTAATGGAATTTGAGATAAAAATATAGATGAAACAATGAATGAACCATGAAGAATTATTAGCAACAATTCGTTAAATTAAAGACAAATTATCATTTGGTCATCATTTGGAAACATGAAGAAGACTGTTTTGTGAATCAAGTCCTGCCCTTGACCTTGAACATCTCAAAAACCTGAAAATGCGTTGTTCTCTTACAGCCTTTATACGCATTTCTTATTAACGTGTGTGTTTGGGATACACAGGTATCTGGTGAACCTCGGCTGCATTAAGCCACTGTGTGATCTGCTGACGGTGATGGACTCCAAGATTGTTCAGGTTGCTCTCAACGGGCTGGAGAACATCCTGAGGCTTGGCGAGCAGGAGGCCAAGCAGGAGAACAGCGGCTCGGGAGTCAACCCTTACTGCAGCCTCATCGAAGAAGCCTATGGTACTGTCAATGAAACACATCCAAACACATGAACACACGGAAATTCACATGATATAGCTCATAAACAACATTATTGGAACATAATGAAATCAGCAATCCATTCTCATGTGGAATCCCATTGAGAATCAGTGTTTAATATGGCTCCAAATTTGGATTTAGATTTATTTGTAGCCTTGTGATGAAACGGTTGTAGTTAAATGATGTAGTCACATGATTATTATTTTTCTTCATGAGTCGTGTAATCACCAAAAACTAAGGACAAATCTGGTTTTCATCAGGGTATCAAGATGAATGTTTTCATGGTGTTTTTTTAATTTTTAAATTTATTTAATAACCATTATTGTGCACAATAACCATAGTTTGCAGGCAGTGGGCAGACCGGGACAACTCCTGATGGAAGCTTTGCCCTGTGTGATGAATCTGATTAAGCAGAACAGAGAGACAACACTTCTGGAAAGCCTCTGACCTTTAACTAATACTTTATTAACTCACTGACATTATACAGTTATATAACCTACATTTTCTATCTGGTTTGACAATATACTGTACATGCAGCTGTCATCTTGTGAAATCACCTAAATGGTTGAATGAAAATGTATTATTTATAATTGAAGATATATTCTTTTCATGTTAGATCCTCACAATCTATTGTATTTAGTCTGGATCTGGATCATTTGCATCCCAGATTAACATATTGGCCAAATGTATAAGATGTTTGCTACCCATTATAGCAGCAATAGGGTTAGCCAAGAAAATTAGCAGTCTGAGGCTGCCAATTCACCACAATACGGTTCATTGTCTGGGTTTAGCTCGAGAAGCTAAAACATCTGCTAATGTAGTGATATTTCTGTCGTAAACATTTAGAGGAAAATTCTGGATTGTTACTTCCATACAGTAGCGTACAATGTTATGCGTGCGTACGGAGATACGCATGACTATCTCAACCAGTGTGTGCATAATGTGTAGTGTAGTCTGACCTTGTCTTACATCAGCTGTTGAACATGAGATATTTTGGTTGAAGTGGAAATCGTTTAAGGTTACACCATGATTCCACAGATGCAAACCAAAACAAGATTATTTTTGTCTTATTTATGTCTTGAGATGAGTAAACATCTTTTATCCCTTTTTTCATTTTATACCCAGATATATGACAGCAGTGACTGGTTTAAACTGATGTTGTTTTGTTGATAACTTTGCAAACGTCCTTTTGATTTAACATCATGTGACCTCCCCAGGTCTGGACAAGATCGAGTTCCTTCAGAGCCACGACAACCAGGAGATCTACCAGAAGGCCTTTGACCTAATCGAGCACTACTTCGGGGTGGAGGACGAGGACAGCAGTCTAGCCCCTCAGGTGGACCAGGCCAACCAGCAGTTCCTTTTCCCCCAGCAGGAGGCTCCCATGGAGGGCTTTCAGCTATAATTCAGCCCCCCCCCCCCCCCCCCCCCCCCCCCCAATCTCTAAACCACATAATTTATCCCCTCCACACCTCTCATAGATTGAGTTGTACCTCCGAGCCCCCTCCGTTGATCTGCCGCTACCCACCCCCACCTCTACTGTCACCACACACACCCCTGCCCTCTTTGGAGGAAAACTAATATTGTCTCCCTAAAAATGTCCCATTCTCCTCCAGCAGTGGACTGACTTCTCGCAGGGCAGACTTGCGTGCTTCCCAGCCAGTAGGGGAGCATACAACACAAACTCCATCACACTTAGATGAGGAAGCAATCAGCTTGTAGCCCAAAGTGTGAGTCTGCGATGGCTTAAAACGCACACACAGACATCTTCCTGCCATTTGATAGCCCTTAGATTCTGTAACTGGAAGTAACAATGGCTTTTTGGTTCATATCTTAAACCCCCCCCCCCCCCCCCCCCCACATTCCTATTTTCAGGACTACCCATGCATCCTCTGGCAAAGTCTGCAGACTGCAGGTGCATGAGGTGAAATATGCCCAGCTATTGATGTCAGTGTAACTTAGTGCAATTCAAAAAAGTGTTTGTAACATTATCCCTTTTTCAGTTTTATGATTAGCCCCTCCCCCCAACCCTTACTTATCTGCTCCTTATTAGTGCTTGTGTTTTATTTTTTTCTTTTCTTTCTATGGAAAGCACATGGTTTGCTACCAAGAGGCTATGTGATCATTAGGCTTAGGGCTTGTCTCTGCATATCTGCTCATAGGAAAAAGAATCCTATCTGTATGGGGAGGGGGTGCAAAATTAAGGGCTTTCTACTGTAGTCTAATGTCCAAGCTTAAGGTGTAAGAGGGTTTTGTTTTAGGGTTTTTCTTCCCCTCCTCAATCAACTTTACTTTTTTTCTTTTTTCTTTGGGACAAATTTTAGGGGGTTGAGGTAGGAAGAAGTGTAAACAATTTAGAAAACAGAACTAGCTAACCTCGGGAGGGGCTCTGAAGGAGTTATTGGAAATAGAATTGGGTTATTTCTCAAGATGATGTGTTAAATAAAAAAAAAATCCAGGTTTCGAGGGTGGTATAGTTAGAGATCCAATGTTCGTTGTGTGACGTGTTATTGATAACATTTGAATTATGAAGTGATTTAACTATTAATTGAGGCGTAGCTGGGGCGTTTGGGGGGAGGCAGCAGCAGCAGCAAACTAAATGTATTTTTATCGAAAAACACGAATTCAAAGGATCGCAGATGTTTCAAGTAGAGTGACAGACATGTCACAGAAATCTCGAGAGACAATGTTTTATAGTTCTGACTCTCTGGCGCCGTTGAAGACCAATGTATATAGTTTGCTGGGCGTCAGCTCGGCTCTGTGCCCCCCCCCCCCCCAGTCATATGTGGTAGGGTTTTTGCATGGTGTTATATTACCCCACCTACAGTCACTGAGTATCCCCGGCCAAACACAGACAGTTGGCACAGTGAGATGAAGCGCAGTGTGGAAAAAAAGCACTGTTGCACACGCTCCTTGTTAACAGCATTTAAAGCTAAAAACGCAGTAAACTGGGCCATAACTGATCGGTTTTGGTGACATTTACCGTGATGGTGTAGTGACGATGGTGGTGTCTTGTATAGCGCTAGAGTCGATATATAACCTATGGCATTCTATATCACCATAGCTTTGAGGAATGGGAATGACAACTGATAAGATAAAGATTTTGCATGGGTCCCTTGTGATGTGTGTAAAGTGTCAATGTAAATAGCCTGTCCTCTGCCCGGCTAGGGAAGTCTGTGCCGCTTCTTTCTCCCGCCATGGGTCGAACAACAACCAGAGTTTGGCTGGGGATATGTCTAAGATAAGTGACGAGCCTAACTGCAAAAAAAAAAAAAAAAAAAAAAAAATTCAAGTATAAATCTATATTTGAATTTTGATGTATTTGCATTCTATATATATATACATATATATTTGCACACACTTCAAGTACACTTGCATACAACACCAGCAGACACTGTACACACACCTCACACAGATGAGTGGCTAGCAGCAAGTAAAATAGTTTCCATAGTCGTAAATGAAAAAAAAAGTAGTAGTTCTTTTCATTTGATTTTGAAGTTCAAGTTTTCTCCAAAGTGTGAATTATGCCAGTTTGGCTTTTTTGTTTAGTTTCAGAGTACCTCGTATATATTTTTTTCCCTTCTTTATAGAAAATATTTTAATTTTAATTTAGATTGGGTTTTTTTTCAGTCCTAATAGAGACGATTTTTTTTCCTGTTGCTCTTATGGAAACTCTTTAGTTGTTTCTAGCCACATGACTTAATGATGGTTTAAATATAATCCTGTGAACTCTGACCCCGAAGATCACCGCTGCCTCTCGACAGAGGCTGATCTCCGGGGGTCTGGTTCAGGCTTTGTGGATGGAGTAGAACTGTGGTTGTGTGATGTTTGACTGACAGGCACTGTGCGAGGAAGAGGTTGATTGACTCTTTGACTATGTCCCCCATCGGTGTCTGGGAGCCTCTGTTCTGTGGATCACAGGAGCATCTTTCAGATTTATCTTTCTCAACCAAAATATAAATGCTTAGTGTACAATCGTGAACACATCTTTTTGTCAAAAAAAAGAGCATCTTTTGTTTGGATGTGAGTGCAGGCTTCTCTTTTGCAATTGGTTTGTTTCACTATTGCATTTTTTTACATTTGCCTTAAAATCCCTTTGTCAGTGGAGAAGATCATAGTGTCATAGTGCTGCTATTAGACACAGTGGTTAAAAGCCTTCATTGACAGAAACTGCGTTCAGACGATGCACTGAACTCCAGACATTGTCGTGAACTTTTCCGGAAGGTTTCCATTTGAGAATGTAAATGTTGCTCCGGACATTCTCTGGATCTTTTCCTGCCAGCTGCCCCAAGTCAAACGTCTGGAGAAGTGAGCCCATGTGAGAACACAGCAGGAGAATCTGTTGAGGATTCACAGCAAGCGATTGTTCAAGACTGTAAAAAACATCACGCCCTGTCATCTGGGAGATTTTCCTGCCGCTGTGAACGCGTCCGACACGGGACGATCTCCCGCTGCTTTCATCACATGTGAAACGGCAAACTTCGGAGAGTGTCCGCGGAATCGCGTGTGGACATTGTCCGGAGTTCGCGTCTGAAAACAGCTGGAGGGAACATATGTTTGAGAATAGAAATGTTGTCCACAGAACACGTGTGCTCCCGGTAGACATAAGAGGTCAAATCTTGGTATAATTGAGCATCATGAACATATCTCTGCATGACAGACGTGTGGAGCTGCATTCATAACTGAAGTCTTGGATTTCATGGACAATTCTGTGCTTTTCTTACAAATAAGGCCAGAATTGCAATGTTAAAAAAAAAAAATCAGTGCATCAACCAGGAAAGAATATTATATATTATATTTCTGAAAAATGAAAATGCACTCCTATTCACAAAAGTGCCAACCTGACCAACAGACTGGAGGTTCTTATGTATCTGTCTTTTTGGTTTTTTTTTTCTTTCTTCTTTATATCTTTTTATTTACTTGAATGTGCACACGTTTTGTGCAAAACATTGCTGCTCTATTTTTTTTTCCTTATCTTTAAAGTTACATTATTAGCCATTGCTTCTTTGGAAAAGTGGCATTCTTTACTGTGGGCACCTCCAATAAGGAATTAAGGAAGTGTAATTGTCATTCGGGGGAGGGCTAGGACTTGATTAACTGCATAGAACTGGTCTTTCCAGCGACTTGTCCGTTTGTGATGGTCCCCACTCTGATGCTCTTCTTATGGGTTTCACTGTGCAAAGCTGAGCTGCAAATTGACTTTTTGAATCGATTAATTGATTTTCCAGCGGTGAAAACATTAGAGTTTCCTATTTTGCTTCTTTTCTTTCCCTCTGTGTGCAAAAAGAAACTGCACAGACAGAAATATTTGTAGTACTTAACTGTGGCAGACGATGCAAATTGTGGGGACTATCATGGCAGACAATTGCGGGTACCGACCTTATTGTTGATCTTAGTTTACCGAACTTTTGTCACCCCCGGAGGCCGGTTTCAATTATTTACTTGATGTTTTGTTTTCAATAGTTAATGCGATTGGCTTGTGTTGAAGCAAGTCTGTCCGGCTGATAGGTTGCTTCAGGCCATTTGCAAACTTCCTTCTTGTCATGAGAAGCTGCATTGAGCTCAGTCCCACTTTTCTTTTTGCGCTCAAGTTCAAGTACTGTGTAGGGAGCTCGAAAGAATCTGCAAAAACAAATCCAGGAGACTGCAATAATTACTGTCCCGAGAATCAGGCACCCCAGAGGCAAAGATCCACCTACCAACCGCCCACACAGGTGACACTCCTTCCACTGGGCGGAGCTAAAAGAGGCGACTTACTTGACATTTTTTTCTAAGATAAAAAAAAATAAAATGGGATTCAGAAATTGTGCAGTGATTTACATTAAAAAGTATTATAAGTTAAACTATATGTATGTTCTGATACATTGACAGGGATACCGATGCAATTCTAATCACTTCTGAGAAGTGGAGGGAAAAAAAAGTCTCATTAGAACATTTCACAGGAGAAGAAAAAAAAAAGAGGAAGTGATGACAAGCCTTTTCTGCTTTTCTTGATCTTTTTCTCGATCAGGATATTCTGGGCTATATTTTTTTGAATAGTTGTGTTTCAAGTAAAGGTTTTGTCCTAGTCAGGCTTGTATGATCAGGAACCTTGTTATCTATGGGGGGAATTGAACAGACATCAATAAATATCCAAAACCTGACTTGTCTTCCGTCCTCGAAGATGTTCATGTCTATTATCAAAATCGAAAAGCCATGCTTGGCTTGTTCAAGTAATGTTGACGCTACAAATGTTTACAATGCTGCATGTTTGTAAAAAAAGAAAAAAAAAAACTTTTCATATGCCATCACTGACCGGTCCTGGTGTATCCTCGGCTCTGGTCCTCTCATTTCTTTTACATGTATTTATTTTTCCTCTTCTCTTGATTTATGATTTTTCGTTTTGCTCAAAATGACCCATCTTAAACTGTGACTTGACTTGACTTTACCGACGGAATGAATGAGTGACAAGAAACTAATACACGTCAGCTGAACATGACACACAAACATGAACATGAAAAGAAAAAAAGAATACATGCAGGAAATGGCAACAATATTAAATGTAAAGAAAATATATTGAATTAAAAGTTGTTCAGTGGAAATACTGTTCAAAACAAATAAAGTTATGTTTCAACCCTTTAATACATGTTTCTTCTATCACTGCAGGCATGTTGGTGCTTATGATCTGTGTGTGAAGTGTATTTCTATACCTCAAGGTGAAAAAATCCTCACTCTGGAGATGGAAATTTTTTTTTGATATAAATGAAGATTTGCTTACGAAAAGAAGTCAGACCAAATTGGAAATTACTTGCCCCTTTCATACAAAAAAATTGTATGCGGTTGCATTAGGTATGTTTTTTCATAACTTAAGTCAAGCTGTTCTATTTTTTGTTGATTCAGTTATGCCTATTTTGTTGGATAACAATTTCAACTTTTCATAAAACTGGAAATATTGCATATTGGGCATTTGCCGTGTGACTAAAACGTCACTGTCCAAGTTCCGAGAGCGCGCATAAATATGCATGTTTTTTTCCGCGGATGTTCTGCTGGAGCTAATTCAATTTTAACCTCATGCAATGCATTTTGGCTGCATGCAGTTGAAATAAAAAAAGGATCCTTATTCTTTCAAATAAGCCTGAAAAAGTGAGAGGAAGTGGAAACAAGAGAGCTGTAAGTGGAACATTGGGTAGGATAAAGGCATTTGTTTCATATATTTAATCTAAGTTATCTTTTATTCAAGGATATTTATACGCTCCAGTTATTGCTGACTTTAAAAAATAACTTCTTCCTTTTTTTAAAGAAAAAAAAAACTCCCACAGGTAATAATCTATGGATCCTGCAGGTGGCAGCAGATCACCAAGCTGAGATGTTAAATGCAGTTAAAAACTACAACGAAGAAGAAGTGTCCAAAGTTATGACCGGAAGTATATTTTTTCTGGCTCACGCTGTGAGGAAACCCCCAGTTCACAGGCACGTTAGCAATTTCCTCCTGGAGTCAGAAGGTAAACAATTCACCAATATCTGGGGAGGCGGGGTGCAATTCAGAACCGAGCTCGCGTACAGTCTGCCCGTGTTCGTAGATATTTATATCCAGTGTTCACGAGCTACCATTTGGCTCACTGCAAGTCTTGCGAGCTCGGTTTGCTGCATCTGCGAGCTAGCATTAGCTTGTTGCTAGCGAACGTGACGTGAAAGCTCTTTAGCAGGTGGAGGGAAAAAAAACCGAAAGCCGGTGAGGACAGGGCAGACCGGGGGGGCTGAAGTACGCTGCGAGGTTTGTAAGTCCACTTGCAAAGATGAAACGTAATTATCCATCTATGTACACGGTGAGCTACGTGACGAGTGGGTCAACTAATCAACCAACTGATGAGCTAGCTTAAAGAGAGAGAGGGGGCTGATGTTGACTCCCGTCGAAGTTGGCTTTAATTGTGGCGGTTGAGAGTTTTCTACACAGATGATCGAACACACAAAGCTACGAGAAGACTAACATCCCGGCGTCAGTTCAATTTAAAGACTGTGTAATCATGTTTCATATTTTTTGTTAACTGCGTCACATGCAGGGATTTCAGGAGCAGTGAGCACGTATGTTGCACCTCGGTGTCCTTGCTGGTTAGCCTAGTTTCGTTTTGATCATCATTTATTTTGTGTGTTTTTTTGTTTTTTGTAAACATTGTATTCTGCAGTAAACCAGAGATGAAAAAACAAGACAGCGACGAGTCCGGCGCCCAGGGCGGGGACGAGTGTCAGCCCGCAGTCGGAGGGACGGAGTCGCCCGCGGCCGCGAGAGACGGCTCCGACGGCGCCAGCCCCAAAGAGTCCGAGCCGCAGACCCCGCACACCGACACGCCCCCGCAGGGTGAAGAGGCGGCGAGTGGAGGTAAACTTCCGGACATCACCTTGAGTCTAGGCCTGTCAGGATAATAACGCTATGTCATACAATAATATGAACTCAATCATTTGTATTGACCTCAATAGCAGCCATTGGTGACCACATGCGTGTTTGTTGACATGAGAATTAATGTCAACAACAGTCCAGCAAAGTCTCGCTGCTTCTGTCCTCTCGTCTGTTCTTGTCCTATGATTCCTCAATTACTGGTTCGGTCTGTTAATATGTCAGAAAATATGGATTTTTTTAGTATGTTTCTGAAGGAACCATGTTTTCTAATTGCTTGTTTTGTCTGGGTCTAGACGCAAGTCTAAACTTTGCAGCACCAGAAATCATGTAGAACTTGCACGCGCAACAACCAATGGGCCTGAACTGCACGCTCACATGATTCAGTATCAAAAAATGGTCTTAGATTGACAATGATAATGTTTATCGCAATAATTTCTGGAACAATATGTTGTGCAACGAAAAGTAGTTATTGTGACAGGCCTAATTGAGTCTGACGTTCACATATGTGTGTCACGATTAGTGCTTTTTGTTGAACGATATATTGTCTAGGGATCGACCGATACAGATTTTTTAGGGCCGATGCCGATACCGATATGGACTGCCGATATTTGGAGCCGATATACTTTTGCTCCCTCAATTTAATAGTTGAATAGAATTAAATTCAGCAGGTTGTCTCGTCTGATCTGAGGTCTTGGTCAAAGTGGGGTTATGGCCAAGGCCGTGGCTCTCCTCCCTGGGTAGAGGGAGACGAGGCTCACGTCGCTCTGGAGCATCTCGGGAGTTCCCACCGCACCGGGACACGTCCGCCCGCGAACGGGATCCCCTGCGCAAAGCCTGCAGCCGCGCCCGACTCTGTGCGGGGCCCGACGGGGGGCGCCGGTAGTCCCAGCCTGCCGAAGCAGAGAGGGGAAAGGCGGGGAAGAGAGGGAGGGTACGGGGGGGAGAAGAGCCAGCCGACGAGCAGAGAGAGCGCGAGGACGTGGAGGATGCGTAAAACAGCAACCACGAGTCTCGCGCCTGTCCGTCGGCGGCGGCCCCCCAAGATTAAAAACCCGATACACGTAAAAAACGCAAACATCGGCCGATATTATCGGCCGGCCGATATATCGGTCGAACACTTGTATTGTCCCAGAAATGCGATATTATTCTCGTAATTTTAAGACCAATTTTTGATACTGAATCATGTGAGCTTGCAGTATAGGCCTATTGGTCAGTGTGCGTGCAAGTCCTGCAAAATTTGTTAATGTTGAGACAAATGACGAAATGTCCGTTGTGGAAAGCATTGTTTGTGTTCACACTCGTCAACACGCCCACTAACTCGCTGTGAATTCTCTCATATTTTCCTGTTGTATTCTCAAATGGGCTGACTCTGATATTTTTCTGGACATTAATACCAGGTGGCTGGCAGGAAAAGTTCTTTCATTTATTAGACGGATGTCCGGAGCAACATTTTCAGACATTTGCGTTCTCGCATACACACCCTCCGGAAAGTTTTAGGAAAATGTCTGGACTTCAGTGCATGTCTGAAAGCAGGATTAGCATCCCTGTTACATTAGAACAGTTTTAGACATGGTCAGTACAGGAGCAGAATTGGCTGACAGTTTTATAAACACTATTTTGTAATCTGTCTTGTACTATTGCGTATTGAAGGTTGCAAACAATATCTCACTCAAAACTTTCATTTTTGTATGATACTATAATTAATCATAATTACATTCACCAAAGTTACTTTTCTAATCTTTTAAAAGTCTAACAGTGAAGACGGCATTGATCGTTGACCATCTTCAAAGCAGGATGTGATTTTAGTAACATTTAATTCTTAACGATTGGTTTGTTTCTCTAAAGATGCATATGGCTGTTCCTGTAGAGTGTGTTTGGTAGGTTCCTATCTTTTCTCCAAAATCTTAAGAGGTCAAGAAAAATAGCTGTCTTTTTTTTTTATCCCCTCCGTCGTGTCCAGTTGCAGAAGCAGCACTGTCTCGGTGTGACATGGCCGAAGAGCTGAGCCGCCAGCTGGAAGACATCCTCACCACCTACTGCCGCGGCGCCCGCGCCCTGCCGAACGGCCAGTCACACAGCCCCGAGCTCAATGGCCTGGCCAGTGGGAGGGAAGACGGCAAGGCGGCGGGGGGCAAAGTCAACGGTGGTGACGCCGGGATGGAGAAGGAGCAGAAGAAGACGCAGGAGAAGAAGAAAGTGAAGGGCCTGGGTAAGGAGTAGCTCACACTTTACAGGTGGAACTCTGGAGAGCGTATATGTGTTTTTGCAAATCTGTTTTACTATCACACTGTTGTTGTTGTTGTAGATGTAGATTTATATAGATACGAAAACTAACATCACACAAGTACGGCAAGTAATCACTAGGGAAACAAAACACTAGTTTTATTCCATTTTCAAAAGTATCTTTGTTTTCCTTTTCTCTCCAGGGAAAGAGATCACCCTGCTCATGCAGACTCTGAACACACTGAGCACACCTGAGGAGAAGCTTGCAGGCCTCTGTAGGAAGTATGCAGATCTGGTGAGTTGTTGCTGCACGTGGGATTCATTTCTTTTGCATTACATTTTTTTAAAGCTGTGGCTGTGACTTAAAACAGCTAGTGTGCAAAAACATAATTTTCATCCGTTTGAGAAAAGGAAAATCCATACCAAACGTATTTAAATTGGTATTTAAGAAATTGGTTTATACAGAATAATTTTTCCAAAACACAAGCTCTTTTGGGATACTCTTTTGGGAAAAACAACAAATAACAAAGTTGTTTGTCTCTTTCCTTAATATTCATGTGATGAATACACAAATGACAATAAGATGGTTATCTGCATGAGACACAAAGAAAGAAATGTAATAATAAACATCTGCTTGTAGAGATCAGTTTGACCAAGATGTGATCATGTGGTTTCCACTGTAAGTCAGATCAGAAAATGTTGAATTGAGTACCCTCCTATTTAGATGCATAGATGCACAGTATCACATGCTGTTTATTTAAAAATGATAAATATAGATACTATATAGGATATTAACTTATATCCTATAATAAGTCACTTAAATAAACTATTGTTTAAGGGTACATGGATAAATGTTTTCATCGACTTAAAACGGGAATAGAGGCATAAAATGCTTTTCTTGACCCCTGAGCTCTGTCAGGACAAACATGACTGTGTGCAAACAGGGAGTGTACTTCACAATCTGTGTGTGTGTGTGTGTGTGTGTGTGTGTGTGTGTGTGTGTGTGTGTGTGTGTGTGTGTGTGTGTGTGTGTGTGTGTGTGTGTGTGTGTGTGTGTGTGTGTGTGTGTGTGTGTGTGTGTGTGTGTGTGTGTGTGTGTGTGTGTGTGTGTGTGTGTGTGTGTGCGCGCTGCGTGCTGCTGTGTGCTGCTGTGTGCTTGTTACAGCTGGAAGAGCACCGCAACACCCAGAAACAGATGAGAGTGCTGCAGAAGAAGCAGAGCCAGCTGGTCCAGGAGAAAGACAACCTGCGGAACGAACACAGCAAGGCCATCCTGGCTCGCAGCAAGCTGGAGAGTCTATGCAGGGAGCTGCAGAGGCACAACCGCACGCTCAAGGTACACAACGGGCACCAGTGTACGACCACGGTATCTCTGCAGTCTGGCTTCTGTATATTCATCATGTGGTCTTGGATATCTGGTTTATGTAAGACTCAGTTTTCATGTGTTTTAAATGATTGACTTGTCAAACCGACAAGTGAGATTTAAGCAGCCATTTCATTTTAAATCAAGAGACGATGTGTGAAGTTGATCCAATAAACTTGGCCACAACATCAAGTTTGATGTATGTATACACGATTATAATGACCATGATTATGGAGGTTATCAGTGTTACATTGTTAAAATGTGTAGAAAAAGTACTGATACACAAATGTAAGTTTTATATTGAAATAATGTATCCATTATTAAAAAAAAAATAACAATATAGTCAACACCATATAAAATGTGCGATCGATGAAAACTTCCCACTGAGCAGCTTTAAATGAACACGACCTTAAATGAATAAATCAAACCACTATGGAAAAAAGCAACGTGCATGTGAGAACAATACAACTGTTAAAATAACACAACTCATAAGTTCAACGATTTACTGAACTTCCGACAAATACTAATAATGATTTTGCATATCATGGTGTATAGTTGCTTTGGAAATTCATTCAAAGGTGGAAAAAACAGCTTCAATCGGCTGAGTTTTCCCTACCATTGTCTCAAAAGACATTTTTGAGTGGAGCAAAGTGGAGTTCGGTGTTCAACTCCTTACGTTGAATTCAGACGTCGAGCCTAAATATCTGATAGTTAGACTAAAATATCCCTGTTTGTTTAATGTTGGAATTTGGTGACAGTGGGTACGAGCTGTGGCTAGTCATGGCCAAAGCAGTAGCAGCTCTCCTGTCGTTACTTCCACCTTGACTTCACTATACAAAACAAATCCCCGTTGCTTGCTGCACCTGCGTGCCCATGTCTTGGTGACAGCTAACTTCGGTTGATGCTGAATAAAATGGCACCATGGTAACTATGGTTATAGAGATTTGAAATGGTACAACTAACCGTGGCGAATTTTACCACAATTTCTTAAATGGGTAGCTCAAATCAAGCGATCGATTGGTTCATAGCCGTGACGTCTATGACGTTGAAAAAGTTTGCAAAGGCCCGTATCACTCGGCGACTGAGGAAGTAACGGTGTAAGTAGACATGATTGGCGACGAATGAAAGTTGAGGAAACCTACGAGCGCTCAAAGCACACTGTGAGGTTGAATTTTAGTTTTGGGATGGGCTACGGCCCACAGTAGCCTGTGAACTTTTCCATGCTGCCTTCCTATTGGTTGATTGGTAGACGAAGGATGTAGCAGCAGGCACATTGTGAGATGGTCTTCTTTAATTTCTGCTTTACTGTCAGATTTTTGCCCCTGGCCATCTGTGGTCACAAGAGTGCGACTGCGGACTCTCTTTGAACCTCCCTAGCAGTGCGAAGTAGAACCACTGTTTTGGAGCTGCAACCAAAGACAATCGCCACATTTCTTTCACTTTGCTCGTCTTTCGGGGGTTTATCTTGCAGCATTCCAGCATGCACGTTCCTTTCTCACACATTCCGTTGTCATGTTTCTCTTCTCTCCCTCCTACAGGAGGAAGGCATGCAAAGAACACGCCTCGAGGAGGAGAAAAGGAAGGAGGTGACCTCTCACTTCCAGGTGACGCTGAACGACATCCAGACTCAGATGGAGCAGCACAATGAGAGAAACGCCAGCCTCCGGCAGGAGAACACCGAGCTGGCCGAGAAACTGAAGAAGCTGTATGAACAGTACAAACTGCGTGAGGAGGTGAGTTTGTTTTTACATGTCCAACTGTTTGTTAAAGGTCCTATAACACGCAGTCATGCTGAAGGTTGAGGAAACACTATTATCTCTTGTAATTTTGTGTAACCCTTCGCCAGCACATAGACAAAGTGGTGAAGCACAAAGACCTGCAGCAGCAGCTCGTGGACGCCAAACTACACCAAGCTCAGGAGCTGCTGAAGGAGTCTGAGGACCGCCACGACAGAGAGAAAGACTTTGTAAGGATCCACTTCACAGGCACACACATGAATCATCCAAATATCATCAGAAGGACATGGTGTTGTCCTGTTGTTATACAGAAATGTAACACCTTCTTCCCTTGTCTGGTCCCCCCCCCCCCCCCCCCCCCCCCCCCCAGCTGCTGAAAGAAGCCGTGGAGTCTCAGAGGATGTGTGAGCTGATGAAGCAGCAGGAAGTTCACCTCAAGCAGCAGGTTTCGCACCACTCCTTATTCTGTCCTTCTTATAGCTCCACTGTGATTGCCTTGTCTTATTGCAACTAGGGTTGTCGTGTTAGTCATTGTTGCAGTGGTTAACATTGTTCAGGCACATTATGTAACTTGCTTACCAGCCGTGTTGAAATATTTGCTGAAGTCTTCCAAAAGTTCATTGGATTAAAAAAAGCTTACTGGCCGTTTAATTTCTAAAGACATAAAACCCATTTGGTAATTTTTTGTGTATCACCGATGCACCCACGTTCATCAAATAAAGAATCTTTATTTTGTTAAATACTAGTTTTTAATAGTTAGTTTGACGCTGGATTAAGAGTGACAGTAATAATGTAATAGATGTTTTAAAGGCTCACTAAGGGGCCTCACGAAAGAACCGTCTCGTTGTCTTTACATGCCCAACTTCTGTTGTTTTGCAGCTGTCACTGTACACAGAGAAGTTTGAAGAGTTCCAGACAACGTTGTCCAAAAGCAATGAAGTCTTCACCACTTTCAAACAGGAGATGGAGAAGGTATGGTGTCGGAGTGAGAGAGAGAGGGATGTAGGAGGAGAATAAGTTTGTGTCCCTTGTGTAGGACGTGACGGTCTTGTTTCTTTGGTGTTACAGATGACTAAAAAGATCAAAAAGCTGGAGAAGGAGACAGCCATGTATCGGTCCAGGTGGGAGAGCAGCAACAAGGCTCTCGTGGAGATGGCAGAGGAGGTAAAGCAGCCTCTGGGTTTATTATTGTCTTCGTCTGACCAAAATGTAAAAAAAAAATTGATAGATGCTGAATTAACACTGGCCAGGTTAGTATTTATTGGCCACTTTGATTTTACTCTGCCGACATCGGGGAATATCATGGACTGTCCCAACTAATATTACTTTATCTCTGACGACCAAGGACATAAAAAACCTAAACTAATCCAGACAAGCAACGAGAAGACTACGATACAAAATGATAATATATTTTATTCAGATTATCTTTCAGGTGAAAAATAATTTGACCAAGAACGATAAAAACTAAAGGTGTGAAAAGGTTCTTGTGTCTTACAGATGCTGAAAAGGTTTAGACTTCACTTTGCGGCAGCTTTGAGAAGTAGAACAAGAATTCACATAGCAAATCTGGGGGCAGATGTTTGATAAATCAAATATGTAAATAAACTTAAAGAATAATAAAAGTCTGTTCGCTTTACCAGTAGTTGTTCAAATAATTGATTAATAAATTTTCTGCTCATCTGTCAGTAAAATTACTTTGTGGTGATTTCAACAGTCTAGCATGCAGGTTATAATAATGCAAAAAGCATAGAAAGACATGCTTCAATATTGAGCGTGTTTGTCTGCAGAAATCCGTGCGGGATCGGGAGTTTGAGGCGCTCCAGGGTAAAGTCCAGCGGCTGGAGAAGCTGCGGCGGGCGCTCAAAGTGGAACGCAACGAGCTCAACAAAAAGGTCCAGAACCTCGACGGTCAGCAATGTGGCACCGCAGGAGCCCCCACCTCCGACCCATTGACCGACTCCCCTTCTCCGCCGCCCACAGACTCTCCGCTGGAGCCCAACGCCTGTTCCGTCCCAGACTCCGCCCCCTGCTCCCATTCCTGCCACTGTGAGCCAAAACTGGACACACAGCCCCGGCAAGGAGAGGCGAGCGCTCAGCCCGTCACCGTGCAGGAATGAAGCGAAGCTGCTCACGGGTTCCCCTCGCTCTCCCGCAGCAACAAGCCGAAGTTACACACTGATCTATTAGCTGATCAGGAAGTTGCACCTTTATATGTTTTAAGGCAGATTAACATTTAAAGGAAGGATTAACATGTTTCCTACGAAATATCCTGCGCAGGCTTGATGAGAAGATAGTGCCTCATCCGTCAGCACATTAACATGCACACATTACAAATCAATTGCTCTGAATGACATGATTAAGATGAGGGTTTGATTAAAGCATTTACATGCTTTGCAATGAGTCAATAACAACCATATTCCGATTTCCACGGTTCATTTATTAGTCTGCTTAATTTCCACAAGCATGCAGCCAACGGGAGACACTTACCAGCCACGCAAAGTAGAGAAAGACCAAGGAACCTTCTGCTCTTCTTTTGTTTTCTCTCCAAATTCTACATTTTTCAAAACGTGGTATATACATATCAGTCATTTAGAAAATCCATCAATGATCTGCTCCATCTTTACCCCTTAACTGGCCTGAGACGACACAGTTTACATGATGGGTTGATCATAATGTGTATGTAAATGTGCCGACTGCACCTGTGCTCCGCTGTTTTACCACACATTCCCTCGTTGACTCGCATCACACAGAGAACTGCTTGACCAGACAAGTTACAGCGCTGCGGGATGACACACGCCAAACAGGTATATGGCAAGAGGTTGAATAATGTGTGTATGTGTGTATGTGTGTATGTTTTTTCACTCAGTCTGTGACAATATGATGGAAGGCCCCTTTTAGTAACTTCCTGTTTTTGTTAAACGCATCATTTCTGTAAAACGCTTTGTTTTTCTCCTCAGTTTTTTGGTTGTTTTTTTTTGCTTGTGAACCATTTTAGGGAAATTGTGTTTAGTTTGTTCCTACTTTTGTCCAACTGCTCCATTTCCAGTGTTTTGATGGTCTGTATTTATTGTTTCAAGCATAATCCGATGTTGAAATGTATCTATCTTTACAGAGCACCATTGTAAAAAAAAAAAAAAAAAAAAAAAAAAAAATGTTTACTGTTATAGTTCGATTAATTTAGACAGTTTATAAAAGCTGAAGTTTATGTCCAACTGTTCATTCCTGACCTTTCTGGGTTAATTTACTTAAAATTTAGTTTGACATGTTTTCTCCAGTCTCACCACCTTGTGAAAGACGACCACTTACAACTTGTTTAACTCCCATCTTTTTTTTTTGTTGTGTATTGAGTGTGTGTATTTGTGGGTGTTGGTAAGGGCTTCGGTGGGGGGTATCTCCTCCCAGCCCTGGTAATTGCAGTAGCTTGAAATCAGGTTTTAACCAGAGAATGTTCAAGGACCTCTATGCAACGTTTGCCTCGTTTTAATTCCGTGGCAGTCTGACGAGCACTTGGCTAAGAATGTATATTCATGATATCCACTGTTCTGCATGATGTACTGTATGATCAGACGACATAATCTCACAGCAGAAGGTGTTCTTGTCTGTTTGTTTTTTCAAGATCAAACCCTGTTTGTCGATCTTCTCCCGGTTGTGTTTTTTTTACATTGAGTGAAATACGTGCGTCTTCCTGATGCTTTGAAAAGGCAACTGAGCCGAGAGGGAATAAGGAGGGACAACACTTAATTGGACTTCTGACTTTCTTCTGACCAAACATAACCATTTCGCTTCTCTTATGATTTACCTAATATGTAGCATCGATAACAAGGCGAGCACTGATAGAATCAGTCATCTTCAACATAAGAATAATGGCAAACCTAATTTCTGCCATTGTCCCACAGGACAGATTCATTGCTTCTCCAGTCCTGTGTCGGAAATGGCGGTTCATAGACCACGAGAAGGAACCAAAGATGCTTTCTTTTTTTCTTTTTCCTTTTTATTCTTTTGCAGTACTTTTATCTGGCTGTGTATATTTTGCTTCTTGTTAAATAAAAGATGTAACAGTGTTGAGGGGTTGTTGGATTATTTAAAAAGGTCTTTAAACAAAATGTGACTAGCATTTTTTCTCCAGCGTTAAACCGTCTCACTGGTGCCCGAGAATTTGGTTAATGCCGTTGTAGAATCTCTCTGAGTGAATTTTTTGTTTCTAATAATTTTAACAATCTTTTAACAAATAAAAATACCCCTTATAAACTCTTAGACCACGGAGAAAATCAATTAAAAATACCTTAATATACTGCAGCCGTTGATTGAACCATTAATATAATGGTTAAAACCCATACAATTTCAAATGCATATTATTAATTGGAGAATTGAGATATTTAATTATTGCTGTATTTACTTGCTGCTCGCTACATGCTACAATGCAGTTTTACCTTTAGGGGGCGCGCTGACGCCATCTCTATCTTTCTTACACCGGAAGTACTTCACTTTCCTTTTCCGCCTCGGCTCCGGCGCCCGAAACACGAGTGTTCATCTTTTCTCTCTTTAGCTGGAGACGCAGTGAACATACCGGATAGAGTGGCAACACATCGCGGACAGAAATGGTTCGTGTGTTCTTACTATTAATAAAACCCGGCGAGTCGCAGGTTGCCCCGCGCGATAGTGGTCGTCTTGTTGAGACTGTTTAGCTCCAAGCCTAGCTAGCATATGTACCGCGGCCAACGTTAGCATGGCTTCGCTTTGAAACGAGTCGGCGTCAACGTAGCTGTTAGCTGGTAGTGTTAGCTGCTAGCTGGTAGTGTTAGCTGCTAGCTGGTAGTGTTAGCTGCATGATGTGGGTGATGCCCGATGATTCACAGGAGTATTTGCGGTAATAATCACCATTATAATAATTTTATCATTATGCTGTTCCTTCTATATAATACTTTATTTCATTTTTTTTGCAGTATAGTTAAAGTACAATTCTTAACTATACTGCTCGTGCAAGGGACACATTCTGATTATGGCCTTCTTGCATGTCATCATTTGTAAGAATTTGCATTCAGTAGGATCGACCACATGAAATTCAGTCAAGGTGAATCACATTATTTTGTAAGGTGTATGAGTTCAGACGAAGCCCTGGACTTCAATTTGAACAGAATGTGGTGGAGCAACAACCTACTCCTTGGTTGTTGCTACCCATCACACGTTATTTCCCCCTTTGACGTAGATTTTAATATCTTGAGGTTATTATATATGTGTGTTTGTGGTGGGGGTGCTTAAAAAACAAGTATGTCAACAAAGCAGTAATCTCGAGCGAGTCAGCGCGGCCCCAATAGATTTCCCTGGAAGAAAATACACAAACATCAGTAAACCTGCTCAGATGGACACGTAAAACTGTCCTCACCTCAAGTCCACGGCTGGTGGCGGTGTTGTCCGACTCGGTAAGACCTGCAAGATGTTGATGTCTGCCCCCCCCCCTCCACCCACAGAAACCCATCCTGCTCCAGGGCCACGAGAGGTCCATCACCCAGATCAAGTACAACAGAGAAGGAGACCTGCTGTTCTCTGTGGCCAAAGACACGGTGAGTTGATAGTCGCGGTGAATACGCACCGACCGGCTGTCACATTATTCACTACGTACGCATGTTTGGCATCTTATTCGGTGCATCTGCTCCAATGTGCCCCACCGCAGGTAACCAACGTGTGGTACTCTGTCAACGGCGAGAGGCTCGGCACCTACAATGGACACACGGGAGCTGTGTGGTGTGTCGACTGCGACTGTATCCTTTTCAAGGAAATCCACTTCTATTATCTCAAACGTAGAGAAAGTGTATGAGCTCCTATTCCAGTGTCTGAAGATTTACCGGCTGTTGTCATACACGTTGGGTTCCTTAACGTGTCTTCTCTCAGGGGACACAAAAAATGTATTGACGGGATCGGCCGACAACAGCTGTCGACTGTGGGACTGTCAGACCGGTGGGTAGAAAAAAGTTGCAGACCTGCTGTGTTGCACACAATTTCCCCCCAGTCAGTTAGATTTCTCTGTGCATAGAATTCAGGATTAGAAAGCACAGATTGTACGTTCCCGTCGGTAGTTTGACATCACACACCCACGAAACCCGCTGGTCCCTCTGTCCCTGCACAGGTAAACAGCTGGCCCTGTTCAACACCAACTCCGCTGTCAGGACATGCGGCTTCGACTTCAGCGGCAACATCATCATGTTCTCCACAGACAAGCAGATGGGTTACCAGTGCTTCCTGAACTTCTTCGACCTGAGGGATCCACAGCAGATCGGTACACACACACACACAAACACACACACATTGATTTTACCCACATGTTTTTGACCCTAAAAGTAGCAACTAGATCAGACACACCCAGTTTAATCAGCATTTGTCACATACCCACCACTTGATGTTATCAGCTGCCATTTGGTGTCAACCAATACACAGCTATTTCCATTGTGAGGAGAGATGAGCTGTTTTCAGAGTTTACTTTTCGCTAGTGACAAACACAGCAGATTTTAGTTGTCTTACTAAAATCTTAGTAGATCTTAGTCGTACTGCGTTCACAACACCAGGATGATCTCTGGAACATTCTGTGGCGTGTGGGTAGAGCAGCATGAGGCAGGACACGACCTTAATTTCGCCGTGGAAATAAGTGTTTTTGTTAACAGTCGGGCTTAGAATCTTCCGGAACTTCTGCTATATCCTCACATGGGTTCACTCGGACATTCTCCAAAGATTTGACCCGGGGGGGGGGGTTCCGGAGAATGTCCGGAGCAACACCTGTGGACGTTTGCGTCCTCACCCACAGCTGCTCCGGGGAAGTTCAAGACAATGTCCGGAACTCAATGCATTTCTGTAAATGGCTAAAGTTAGATATTTCTTGCTGCAAAGTCGTGTAGGATGACTGAAAATCGTAACATTCCTCTGCAGGAAACATCATGACAAAGTCAAATGTCGTTGTATGAATACTCCTTCGTGTGTTCACTTTTTGACAGTAACACTGTTGGAGAATAACCCTAACCCCTAACCTTACATCCCTCTTTCTGCAGAGGACAACCAGCCCTACCAGACGATTCCCTGCACCGACCACAAGATCACCAGTGCCGTTTGGGGACCCCTGGGAGAGTTTGTCAATGCCGGCCATGAGAACGGAGAGATCAACCAGTTCAGCGCCAAGGTACTGGGAACGCATTTGAATGTTGGAGACCGGGACAATAAAATGACCTTGAATGGGAAAATACCTACCTGCCAGAAGAGTTGTATGAATACGTTTCAGTGATTGAAGGATATGAAGCTTTTACGGGTTAATATTCCAGGCATCCTGGCGTCCAGGAGGTTGGACAGAGCAATTGTTTTTTTCTGCCTCCTACTTGTCCTGATGATGGTGTTTGTGTTTGGACAGTCTGGAGAGATCCTGAACAAGGCCAAGGAACACACCAAGCATATCAACGACATGCAGACGTCTGTGGACCTCACCATGTTCGTCACTGCCTCGAAGGACAACACTGCTAAGGTACGCCGTCCGTCCACACGGCCATTTACAGTCTGGAGTGTTTCAGCATTAAATTGTTTGTTGTGTGTAAAGAACAGAATGTGATAATTCCAAGTATATTGTTAAAAGTGTGTGTGAAAAGTGAACGTGTCCTTTTTATGTTTGCCAGCATTTTAGTTATTTTGTGAGTTAGCAAAGTGGAACAAAACACAAGCTATTTGTGTATGAAAGCTTGTGGAGTGAGGTCATTTGTGGGATTTGAAAGGTATATGTCTGTCTGTCTGTCTGTATGAAAGAAGGAAATAATTCGACATATTGATATGCTTAAAATCTGCGAGACGCCGTGATTGTAAAGTAGCTGGTGGTTCAGCAGCATATGCCACAGATCCTTAGTGGTGTGCCGCTCGTGTTCCGCCGGTGTGAGCGCAAGCTAGACCTGTAAATAAACAACTGTATACTTCTCTCATGTGTTTGAACTGACGGCACAATAGAATAGTTTCATGTTGTATTTCTGATTCTGACTCCCAAAGCTCTAGCTGATTAATCGATAGCAGACATCCAGAGCTAAATAACTGCGTACTGTTCTGTGCATGACGATTTGTCATTACAAAGCGATCATACGTTTCATCGTATAAAACTCAACGTAGCAGGACGTTTCTCAGAGAGATGCATGCAGACATTTATTTACGGGTCTAACATCGGCCTACCACTAGGGATTGGTTCATGCCACTTTTCGATCTCGGCGCTACAGTAAAATGAGTCCTAATGGACCTAATATCACCACCGTGGCTAAATTCATGTGTCTGGAATGCGATCGTCGCCTTCACGTGTCCACGGTCTAACATCCTACTGCTCTGAGTGTCGGGTGTCTCCTTGTTCCCTTGCAGCTCTTTGACTCCACCTCTCTGAACCACATCAAGACTTTCAAGACGGAGAGACCCGTCAACTCCGCCGCCATCTCCCCCATCATGGATCACGTAAGAGAGAAAACCCGCAGCGCGACATGTATCCTACATCAAACCCTGTATCTGGTCATGTTGTATCTGATCTTGACACGTGCGTGTTTGTTTGTGACCCAGGTGGTGATGGGAGGTGGACAGGAAGCCATGGAGGTCACCACCACCTCCACCAGGATCGGCAAGTTTGAGGCCAGGTGAGGTCAAACGTGGCAGGATTTGAACTGAAGTTAATGCTGAACATCATTAACTTCAGAGGTCGGAGGGTTACATGTTACATGCTGCATGTTTTCATTTTAATTCTCGTTTTAAACCTAAAACGGTCACCATCCACGTGTGCGCTCCTCGCTCTGAATATGTTCTAATTACCATCCTTACAAACACACATAATGTGACCTTTCACATATAGGAAACAGATTGTCTCCTATGCAGTTGGTTACTTAGTTACAGACAATACTACACGGAACAGCAATGGTTAAAAGTTAGATGAGGATTTCCTACAACAAGGGGGAACTGTTACTGACGGTAAGTGTTTACAACGCTTTGCCTTCACTGCCGGTTGTCGAGTCTGGAATGTGAGTGACTGATTGGTCATTTCTAGGGCTACAACTAACGATTATGCTCATAATCAATTAATCTGTTGATTATTTTCTCGACTAATAAAAACTACTTGAATCGATTAATCAATTATCAAAATAGTTGCAGATTAATTTTGTTATCGATTACTAATCGATTAACTGTTGCAGCTCAGTCATTTCCATGTGCCTTTGTACATCCGAAACTCAACGCAGCCACTGAGTTTTCAAACTTCCCTGAGATGTAGCAGCAGCACCAGCGATCCGTTTTAAAACCAAAACGTAATGACGTGGTTGTAATTTCCACACACTGCCTACGCGATGACATGACCTTGTTCCCCGTCCTCAGGTTCTTCCACGCTGCCTATGAAGAAGAGTTCGGCAGGGTCAAGGGGCATTTCGGCCCCATCAACTGCGTGGCATTCCACCCCGATGGCAAGAGGTAAGAGACGAATGTGCTTCGGCTGTAGAACGTGACGTAATCTGTGTGTCGTCACCGTGATAACGTGTTTCTCCTACTGTGGTTTACAGCTACAGCAGCGGAGGAGAAGACGGATATGTAAGGATTCATCACTTTGACCCACATTACTTTGACTTTGAGCTGGAGGCATAAAGGATCCGGCTCCTTGACCCCACAGCTTCAACTACATCACTCAGCCAAGTCAGGAAGAGGAAGAGGGAGTACGGACCAGTCACATAATACTTCAAATAAAGGAAAAGACCACGGCTCAGAGACGAGACAGTGGTGTATTTCAAAAGGTCATTTTTGTAATTTCACTCGGAAACTTGTCTTGGTAGGATCAGAAGAATTAAGAGTTCAATTTTTGTACCTTGGATCTGCAAAGTTAGCATGACTAGACTGGACCCACACCCCCCGGTTCCTGAACTTTATTTAACCTGATTCTATGACTGAGTAGAATGAGTTATTAACACTGTTAAGCCATTCCACCATGAATCTCCATAAAATGACTTATTGACTTCAAGTTGTGTCTGTGATCTGTCTTAGTGAGTCAACTTTAACGAGTTACCAGAATAAATATAAACATTTATAAACCTGATGAAATCCAAAACAAAATGCGCTTAACTCCACGAAGGAGGTTATGTAATTGGTTGCTTGTTAGCAGGATTATTCAGGATAATAGTTATGGAACAATTTGCAAGATAACCTTAATCAGATAGGTCTCGGCCATGGTAACGTTTTCAGAGGGATCCAGATCCGCTGGAGCGCTTGTTTAGTTGAGGGGAAAATAAACAGAAATACACTGGAATAACCATTCTTCTGATAGTATACTGTGTAAATAATATAAAAACTGTCAGTCAATATAGATCGGTTTTCTTTATTTTTTAACAAAATTATGATAATGCACATTTCACAAGGATAGAACATGTAGAATGTTTGAGCAGCTCACTCCACATTCATGTATCATGGTATAAAATATCTAAAACAGATCACAAGCCTCTGGAGAGGTTCACACCCGTTCACACGTCACTGAAAAAACACTGTCTTCGTAAGAGGATGGGGCTAAAGGGACTGATATTAAAAACAAAAACTTGAGGGTCATATGTACACAGCAGAGGCGACATCATTCTAAACATGCACACGCTTGATAAATTAACATCGTGAGCCGAAACGAGAGTTAGGCTAACGCTGGTTATTCTAACGGTTCCATAAATAGACGTTTAAAAAACAGAAGAAAATAACTTTTAGGGTCTGAGCACTAGGCTTCTAGATCATCTGTCTGCAGGTATTTCAGCTAGGCCCCAACAATCGTGTTAAATGTTAAAACAGTAACGCTCTGGCCGCTTTTCTTCACATTAAAGCAGACCTGGTTCACACTGGCTGGAAAGGGTGTTATGGCATTTGTTTTATACTAAATGGCCAATTGTTTTCTCCAGAATTTTTGTCTTCACCCTGTAAACTTTCTGGTGAACACGGACACAACTGGTGCTTGGCTGAGCTTGGAAACGAATGCAAATAGTACAACGTGAACCAGGTTTCGCCCGTGGAAACAATAAAACTGGAATACGAGACGGTCCTGTCGTCGTGGGAAGTGTGTAAGGAATCAGTGGGGCTTGAGGAGAATGGCACGACCATCACGTTGTCCCTGTGACAGACTTCAAGTTGTCTTCACCTCTTCTTTTGGTCTGAAACACAAACGGAGAAAGGGACTTTAAACACTGGAATCTGGCAACGAACTGTCAGCAGGCAAACTAATAGAATTTCAGTTGAGTAGTAACATTTTTCCTTTACACAACTAAGTTTTATCCCCATGACACAAAGAGAAAGGGGCCAGCAGTGAGGGTTACGATTGATGTCACAGGTGAGCAACCTTTGATTCCACCCAACTACACAATGTTTTACTGTTTGCCTAAACATGATTGACCTTTTTAAATGTAATTGTACGTTTTTGTGCACTGATGTGTTTGAGAACTGCCTGAAGGAAGATGCCACCTACAATCTCTGAACAAAGAAAATAAACGGAGCACAGGCAGCGCCATCAATTTCACTTCTTCTCTTCTTAGGTCATGACGAACGACAGCAATTACAGTTTTTTTAGAAACATACTAGACACTCAAGTTAGTTCTTGCAACCTGGTTACTAAGACAAACTTTAGTACAAAAGGAGCAAAGCGCACAACAAATAACCCAAGGAGTGTATTTTGGTGGAAAAATTCTGTTATAATATTCAAAAATTATGAATTAATTTAACAAAACACTGCCACACTCAAAGCTTCTATTTCACTGCACTGCAGGAGTAAAGAAAGGTTTGGTTGTTTATTGTTTTAAAGATTTTCTTCATCAATTCATATTATCCTCCATTTTTGAATCCCAATCAAGTCCACTTACTGATATACATCTTGGAAGGATAGCCTATTGCTGATTGTGTCATTTCCAGTGTTTAGACTTTATCTAAAGACATAAAATGTCCTGATGGAAGCACAGGTACTGTTTTAATATCCTCTGCTTTTGAAAACTATGTTGCAAAAGCTTTGATACTCTGAGACATTAGACTTTCAATGTGCATCTCTTACCCCGTCGTGTCCATCTTCTCCTCTTCCTTCTCCTCCTCTTTCACTTCTGGGAAACAAAGCAACAGGACAGGTTAATGGAGTTTGAATAATAATAATAACAAATCATAATTGTTGGGTTGCCTTGTGAGCGGCGGTTACCTTTCTTTTCCTCCCCTTCCTTCTCCTCCTCCTTCTTCACTCGTTTGACCTTCTTGTGGTTGGCGGCGTTCCTGCGGCCCCCTCCCTGCCCCTCAGCCTCGTCCTCCGAGTCAGAGAACTCCTCCTCGCACGCTATCCTCTTGTCGTGGGCCCGGACTGGAAGCACAGAAAACAAACAAGGCGCGATGTTCAACCCACGTTCCCTTTGACGGCAGACGCGACCAGAATCTCTAAGTCTACAGGTGTGTCTTACTGGAGACGCGTTTGTCGGGGTCCTCCTCGTCCTCGTCGCCGCTGTCCGGGTGGGGGGCGTCCTCTGGGATCGCCTGCATCTGGACGCCGGGGGCATGAGGCAGCATGCGCAGGTTTTCAAACAGACGCTGCTTGATCTTCTCCAGGTACTCGTTAGTGTTCTGGTTGGTCATGTTGGACGGGCTGATGTGCAGCTTGAAGTCGGGCCCGAAGTACTCGAAGTAGTCGTTGTAGGGCAGCTCGTTGGGGATGGAGCAGTCCAGGGCCACGGCCGTCTCGTACGTCCAGCAGCGGGCCACGTTGCGGATGGTGTAGCCGCCGCCGCCCAGCATCAGCAGGGGCAGGTTGAAACTCTTGATGTACTCGACACATTTGGCGTGGCCTGGAACACGGAACGCACGTTTAAATTCTCACTTCATTTAGAAAACATTTGAGTGTTCGTCCTTTTGGAGCGCGAGGCGCGTTCATACCTTTGATGGTGAGGTTGAAACATCCCAGTCTGTCTCCAGACAGAGAATCAGCTCCGCACTGGAGGACCACAGCACTTGGCTGGTACATCTCCATGACTTTAGCCATGATCTGAAACACACACAGACAAAGACCCTCGCTCAGAAAGAGCCTGATGAACGCTTTTCACGCGAGTACTTAATTAAAAAACACTCACTGGTTTGAAGATGGCTTCATAGGACTCGTCGTCAATGCCGTCTCTGAGTGGGTAGTTCACTGCGTAGTACTTGCCCTTTCCAGCTCCAATGTCCTGCACATGTTGAACACACCGCTGAACAACTGTCCACGTGCACAAGTGGTTTGTGCGATTAAATTGAGAATAGACATGCGACTCACTCTCAGGTCTCCGGTGCCGGGGAAGTACTCCCCGTACTTGTGGAAGGAGACGGTCATGACTCGGTCCGTGGTGTAGAAGGCCTCCTCCACTCCGTCACCGTGGTGGATGTCGATGTCTATGTACAACACTCTCTGGTGGTACCTGGACAGAGCAGAGAATGGTGTCACTTGATTCTCAGACAGATTCAAGGTCTATGTCAGAAGTAAAAGTACACCAGCAAAGAAAGAGAAAGAAAATGACGTTTGGCATGTAAAGAAGAATTATTAGAAACAGATCAGTCATGTATAAAAAGAAGGCTACAGCGGGGCTCGGCTTACTTGAGCAGCTCGAGGATGGCCAGGACGATGTCGTTAACGTAGCAGAAGCCAGAGGCCTCGGACTTCTTGGCGTGGTGCAGTCCGCCCGCCCAGTTGACGGCGATGTCCGTCTGCTGCTTGTTGAGCTTCACTGCTCCAGCTACAGGAAGGGATGAACAATGACAAATAAATACAACGACAGTGAATAAAGATAGTATCAACTGTAGAGGATGTCATGGTTGGAGCAACGTACCAACGGACCCGCCCGTTGAGAGCTGGCAGAACTCAAACAGGCCATCGAACACCGGACAGTCCTCTCCAACGTTGACTGTGAGGGAAAAAAGAAACGGGACAGATTAAAAAAAAAAAAAAAAAAAAGATGCGGACAGGTAAGACTACCAGAGCGTTCCTCGGCAGAGAAAACGGCCGCTCACATCTCTGCATCTGTTTGCTGTACTCGGACATGTTGTCCGGTCGGATGGACCTCAGGAACTTGATGTAGTCGTCGCTGTGGTATTTGGTCATCTCTTCGCCGCTGGCTTTGTGTGGCCGCTAGAAGCAGACAGAGAAGGGATGAGGAAGACGGCAAGGGTTCCCCCTTCTCCAAACAGCGAAAACACAGTTGACATGTTTTAGTCATAAGATTGGTAAATCTATATTCATACAAGGTTAACCAAATATTCTACTTGTGTCTACAATTCGTTTTCTCAACAAACTAACTGACACCGAGCCCATCATGTCACAAGTTGACAAGGGGGATTTATGAAACAGTTTATGATGACATTAAAACCTAATGTCAAAAATTCGTACCAGGGTTAGGCACCCCCTTTCAAACTATGTTAAAGGGGTCATGACCTCTGACCCCTCTAAACCTTACTCGTCTCAATTGTGTGGTCAAGAACACTTACTGGCGATCCAGGAGATCGGATTTTGCTTTACAGAACGTTGTGTGACTTCACACGGTTAATGCTTGCAGACGCCACGGTGACACTTTGAGGAGTGTATGTCTAAAAAGAAAAAAGGGGTCTACGGTTGGCGCGGCGTGGTTTAACTCACATAGATCTCCATCTTCCTGTACAGCCCATAGTTGAGAAGCAGGTTGTGCGTCATGCGGATCCTGTGGGGTTTCATGGGATGGCCCTGGCCATAGTAGTAGTTCCCCACGTCGCCTTGAAGAGAAACGATCGCACAGACATAATTACGTAAAAATCAACCTACTGATTCCAAATCACCCAGAAGTTTTTTTGTTGTGACCTTTCTTATCGGTTCACCTGCTGTTACCACAGTCTCACACTGTGGACGTACATGTGAACCTGATATTAAAACCTGAGACATAAATGAAGATGCTCATTTCTTACTGGACTGTAGCATTGATTAATCACGTGCTACCTGACCCGAATGTTTGTCAGCATTAACAAGTAAGGCTAAAGCTTTGACGCAGCTAAATCGTCCAAGTACACTTCCACACCTGATTGTGTGCCACTTTCATAAAATGCTTATGAATAACAACAACAAAAACGTAACTACAAATGATGACTTACACTAACTCATCTCGCTACATAATCAGACTGGTAAACCGGTGCACAGGATCCCCCACTTCTTGCAAGTTGAGGGAGCACTGATGTGGCTAGCGCCGGTTAACTTGATGGCTATCTTATGGTCCCGGAATGAGTCAATTAGCTCATGTGCACAATTCGCAGTCCTTTAAAATGCTTTACTAAATTGGTGAAATGGGCCCGGTCGTTGAGACTGCGTGGAGGTGAGACGATACAACGGACGACATACTGCGTTCAGTTCCAAGCTAACAGCTAAAAAAAAATGCTAACTTAGCCAATGGAGCAAGCTAACGTTAGCTCGCGAGCACCGGCTGGCTGGCTGGCTAGCTAGCTAGCTAGCTAGCTTAGCCGTGCGGGCACACTCGGAAGAATCAAATACATGTGAAATTTCCAGAACTTTTTTTTTTTCCGATTTCTACTTAGCGTCGATCACGAGAGAAGCTCGGGTGCACCCACTGGATATTTACCGTCGTAATAATAGCAAACTTTTTTCTTTGTTCCTTGAGACAGCGCCATTTTACACCGACTCGTACCCGCCGGCTCCTCGCTTGCAACTGTAGGGGGAGCTCGCGCTGGAGCTCTCGCCAACCAATCACAGACGCTCAGGCCGCCCGACTGGGAGGCGCCGGTTTTACAAACCGAGGACCGCCGAGGCTGCAGCTCCAGCAGACTGTATGAACAGATGTCGGAGGTGTACGTTCACAGTTTGTTTTTTTTGTTGCACTTAACACTGGTGCTGCAGTTAATAGTCTTGTACCATGACAGGTAGTTCTTCTGTGCGACAGGTTAGTTTTGGAGGTGTATCACACTAATTAAATCCACAATAAACATTATAGCTACGTGTAGATTCACAAGAGGTTTTCTGATTCCTGACAGTGTTGATGCTTTGACTCATCACCTATCACAGGCCCAGAACAACGTGAGGAGAAATAAAAACTAAAGCCCACACACTTCAATATTTCCCTCATGATTATAAATGAATATTCAGGTCCGACTGAGCTCACCACACATTACAGTTTTCCCTCAATCGCTTTGGCACAATCGTCGAATGACAATTAAACTTTGTCAAACTATATGACTATTTATATGAACATTAGGTCAGACGTTCACATGACTATAGTCATTTATAGTTGCTTTGGCACAAAATGCACTGGGTGAGCCTTGCAGATCAAAATAGTTTGCGTTCACTGCTATTGAATCATACTATTCTCAAATGCAATTATACACATGTTCACTGTGTAAATCACTACATGCTAAATAGAGCAACCAACAATCACAATAGCCTGTCAGTTTCCATCGTTCAAATACAGTGAGGGAATGGTTTGTTGCCATCCCACGTTTTTTGATGGAGCATCTCCCACAATCTCCCCGTTCCTAAATCCCATTGAGGAGTGCTTTTCTGCACGGAGATGGAAGGTATGCTGTATGTCCTTACTGCAATTTTGTCCTTACTCACAACTAGCATCCATTTTTTTGCAATGGATGCTAGTTGTGAGGATTATCACGGCAGATTGATGTAGGGGGTGGCTGCGTCATGCCTACAGATTTTTTCCCTTGTTGCATTTCAAGGGAGGATATCATGTGTGATGTCAATGAAATGTTGTGGCCAGACCGAGATTGGATGACCCATGAGGTTGATACATTTTCACCTATTTTCTTTTTTCTTGCACATATTGTACAGTAGTTCCTGATAATTTTGCTATTGTATATCTTTTTTACTGTACAAGCTTTCTTTACGTATTTGAGGTTAGCCGGTATGTGAAAAATATATGTTTTGTTGAAAGTATAGTGTGTGCCACGGCTGACATCAATACTATTCAGCTGCGTAAATATACAATGTTAGCAATTGGACAATATTTAGTTGTGGGTAACTATAACACTTTCAGAGGACACTGTCCTTTGACAAGATGTCTTTGCACTTTGACTGTTTTGGTCTGAGCAATGATAAAGGAACCTTTTGTTTTGATGACAAAGATTTTATCCATTGATGGATTTATTTACATTTGAAAAATGAGTTAATTATTATGATTGAGTAATCGACTTTTGCAGATCACATAGAGTGGTGGGCTGAATGTACCACGTGGTGCGAGGATTGTACTGAGAGTTTTGACAATTGTAAGTTTGTTTCAGTAAACGGGCCCAATCGATTGAGAAAAACTGTCACCATGTTCATAATACTCTGTTGATCATCACACCAAAAAGGGAAAGATACTCACTCAGTTATGGACTTATTAAAATCCCTCTGCTTATTTACAGTTCATCTTCAAGCACATTTTAAATATGAAAAATGACCATGAGAGTTTCCTTTCTGTTCTAAATAATGCCATCGTGTAGTTTATATTTCACTTTGATGAATATCACTTTTTGTTGTTGTTTCTGTTACTGAATTGGCCTGCATGTATCAGTAGTGTTTCTGCTCATTTCATATTAGTACTGATGTCAGTAATGATTGCTCAGTAGCCAATTATTTAACTATAATATGACGTTATTTTATTTTATTATTGAATAGCTGATTGTTCACCCTAACTCAGTTCCATGCCTTAGATTAATATTTCATGTAATTTATATAAAAGGTGGATACAGTGGGTTTCTTCCTCATTTATTGATGGTTTGTTGATCCACATTATCTCTAACATACCTCACTGCATATGTATAATAAGCCCAATGCTTCCCCTGTCGCACCCATTGCTCAAGCGTGTTCATTATTGACATCAGTTTGGAATTTCATGTGGACAATGAAGGGCATTTTTATTCCAGCATGTTTTTTTTTACAATTATTTGTATTAATTTTGTTTTATATTTTTCCGTTCTGCACAGGTTGACGTTGACAAGGAACCAGTAAAGGTCAGTTCAGTTCAGTTCAGTGCTTTATTCGTCCCAAATGGAAGGGGAGCACAGAATAAAAACCACAACAACACCAGTTTCTATCCTTTTCCAAGCATCATTTGACGAATGCACGAGATTTATCATGGGGCAGCGGCTTAGGAGATACTGCCAGTCGCCGGCCGACCCAAAGGTTTGATCCCAGCTTCCCCCAGTCCACATGCTGATGTGTCCTTGGGCAAGACCCCTAAAGAGCAGCGCAGTATGAATGTGTGTGCATGGGTGAATGTGACTTGTGCTTTATTTGTAGCACTTTTTTTTTTTAACACATAGGAATAAAAAATATATAGTGTAGAGTGAGACTGGTTTTTCAGTGTAGGCTTTGCAACCATTCCAGATTCTTAACTAAAATCTGAACAGATCAGAAAAACCAGACAATGGGCGATCAGCTCTGTGGCACTGTACGTGTAGCGGCCACCAGGTGACAGCGTGAGCTCACATATGTTTGAATTCGTCTTCCAGCTCTCTGCAGACCATGTTCACCGCGCTGAGCGAGAAATGCAGTGTCTCTGAAGTGATCAGTCACATAATCTCCTGTACAGTATACGGTGCAAACAACAACAAAATAATATATAGATGGAACAAAAAGAACCTTTTGCCTCGCTGAGAGGCCGTGGAAAATGCATCGTGGCTGACTGTGCAGTGTGTTTTCTGGTGTCAAAGTGAATAGGGGTTTTATGAAAGATTTACCCAATAGATGTTTGTCTTGTGAGGATTTCTCCTGCAATGTGAAACTTTTATTGTAAAGACAAACGCAAGTTAACGGCCGGCGAATGCACCTTCCTCGAGAGACAGAGAGGGGCCGTATCTTCTGGGAGCTGCGGCCTTGTTTGAACGATTCAGAATGTTGTTCGGAGCTCGGGTCCAAATGTAACTCAGATCTCGGCTCATCATATCACCATGTGAACTAGGTCAGTTCCCCCAGAGCGAGGGGGCTGCTGCATGTGCTCAGTTAGCCGTGTTCAGGAGGCAGCTCGCCGTCAAATACTGTACATGTGAAGAGGAAGGAGGAGAAGGAGAAGAAGAAAGGGAAGGGTGATGGTGATTATCTCCACCATCATCTTTAGCCACAAGACTGAATGAGGGCCGAGGGCCATCGGAGCTAACATCGTGGTGTTGGACAGATAGAAGCATGCGGACGTTCATTGTCTCGTAGAAAAATCGCAGATCATGACCAATGTGACTTGTGCAGGGAGTTACACGTGTAATAATTTTTGATACCTAATCACGGATGGATTAAAAAACGCTGGGCTCAGTGGTGGATCACTCTCTGTGGGTGTGTTTAAAGCTGGACCAATCCAATAATGGATAATAATTAATGGATAATAGTTACACTGATGAGTAGAACAATATTTTGCTGATGTCAATGTTTGGCCTACTCAGATTTTCTGGGTTGCAACTGTTAAAAAAATAGTGCTGATAAACCTGAACACTCCCCACCGAATGAACTGTAGCCGACCAGGGTTACAGCTCTTGAAAAAAGGGCCTTTAGTGCGGGCGGCTGTGGCCCGGGAGCTGGAGCGGGTCATCCACTGACCAGAATGTCGATGGTTCGATCGCCGGCTCCTCCAAGTCCGAATTCCCGAGCGTCCCTTGGGCAAGACACTGATCCCCGAAGTTGCCCCCTGGTGGCTGTGCCTGCAGTTCATCTACTGTATGATGTGTGTGTGTGTGTGTGTGTGTGTGTGTGTGTGTCCATCAGACTAGAAAACTGCAATATAGACCATTCAAAACGGCGTCACTGTTTCTGAATTTACCGCCCCAGTGGTGAATGGTATGTTGTAGTGTAACAGTAGCACGAGGCGATGATGACGGACCGCAGCAGGTTGTCATTATGTTTATTATTATATTTTGTTTTAAGTGTGTTATTTCCTCGCTAGTTGTGCAGTGTAGCTTTCGGTCATTGAGTTTGAGATTAAATGTGGAAAGGGAACAGTGCAGCTGCTCCAATTTGTTTTGTTTTTTTCTCTTCTTCTGTGCTTTCACTTGTCTAATGTGCAGACACCGAAACAATGTGAAGTGTCTTGGAGTCAAAGGCGCATCAGCCTTTAAACTGTCCCCTCAGTTCCAGAATTCAGCTTCTGTGTCCCTCGTCCTCACTGTGCTGCTACTAGACTGTTTCTATGTGGCTATTGGTTGGCACTGGAGGGCCAACGTGCCTGTGCTGGCATGCCCCCCCCCGGGCCCTCTCGTCAAAGGTAAAAGCATGACGTAAATAACTGTTGAAGACACATTAACTGGCAGGTAACCAACATTTATTTACCATTATCAACTTTACAATAAAACCAGTAACATCTGTTAACATTAGCAAAATAAAGAACAGAAAATCGATTCCAATGTATTTACAGAGACAAAGCAGATTCGGGCTCACACACGACAGATAAACAAGTCTGCTTCATATCAAACCGCAACAGTGAACATAGCAAGCTTTTAAGTGTTCTTTTTTTTTTTTTCATAGTAAGGTAAAAATCAAAATTCATCTTTTTTTTTCTCTTTAAACAAACAAAGACATAGCTTCTCTGAATCTTTAAGATGGTTCTCTATAATACACCACAAAATACTTCAAATTTGGGTTAAAATATAGGAATGTAAAAAGTTGGCAAGTCTCTTAATTTTTCTGATTTCATATTTTTTCTTTTTTTTTTTCTCTTATTAACAGTCATTTCAAAGTGGTGGTGGTGTCCTAGTATCTCGTCTCGCTTCGTTCCTTAGGCAGGGAGGCATCTTCGTAGGTAGATTTTTGGGGGGAAAAGACGCCTCGGCTCCTTCCCTCCTCCTTCCGGTCATCCTTCATCCGTCTGCACTTCATGGTGTCGATAGCTCGCGTTCTAGCCACTGAAAATCCGCTCTCCGCATAGCGACCGACCGACCAACCCACAGCCTCCGACTCAGTCCGGGCCCAGATGTCAAGCAGTAACCAGGGAAGTGATCTAGTGAATCTAGTCTGTCATCTTGTTATCATGACGAAAAAAGTGGCACGTCGAAGGAGTCTCTCACATACATGTGTATATATTTACATATACATATATCCATATACATATGTATACATATACACATATATATATAAATATATATATATATACTCTAAATTTTTTCTCTCTCTCTCTCTCTCGGTCTCTCTCTCTCTTTCTCTCTCTCTCTTGCAAAACAGTTCACCCAGTTCATTGTGAGCCAAAGATACAATCACTCTTTCTTTTCAGAAGGAGCGGGGGTCGAGCTGCTCTCCTCTGTTGGTTTTGTGGCCTCGGGGGCTGGAGCAGCTGCCTCCTTGGCCTCCTCCTTGGGGGCCTCCTCTTTAGCCGGGGCCTCCTCCGCCTTGGGGGCCTCAGCCGCGGCGGCAGCAGCAGCCTCCTCCTTCACCTCCTCCTCCTTCTTCTCCTCCGCGGGAGCGGCGGCTCCGTTCTCGGCGGGCTTTTCCTCGGAGGGGGTGGCGGCGGCGGTGGCCGCCGCTTCCTCCTTGACGGCCTCGGTCTTCTTGCTCTTCTTCAGGTTCAGCTTGAAGTTGAAGGATTTCTTCAGGGAGAACTTCTTCTTCTTCTTCTTGGGGGTCTCCTTGGCTGCGGCCTCGCCCTCGGGCTTGGCGGCGTCTCCATCTGCAGCGGGCGCCGGCTCGATGGCGTCGCCTCCCGCGCCGGCTTCGGGCTCCTTGGCTGCCTCCGCTGAGCCGTTGGTGGCAGCGGCGTCCCCGTCAGGCTTTGTGGAGACGTCGCCGTTGGTTTTCACGTGTCCATTCTCCTGGGGAAGGGATTGAAAAAATAATTAAGAGACTTATCTTTTTAAATGCTTAAACCTCTGGCATGTGCACGAAACTAACATAGGACCAATTCTTAAAGTGGAATTTCTCATTTGTCTTCAGCGCATCGTCGTGCTCATCAATTAACCACCGTGTCGTCCGGCTCCGAGGCGACGCCTTGCAGTACTGTAATCAGGCGACAGGCGGCGGTGGCGCCTCACAGACGGCTTAGGGTACCAGACAGACAGCGGCTCAACAAAGACCGGGGCTGGAGCTCATCGATGACAGAATGGAAACACTTCATTTCGCCCCCATAACGAATTTAAAATGAATCGCTATTTCATAATCTCAATTAATATTATTCTCGAATCAAGTTATATTTGGTGTCACCAGATTAACTGTGTGTGTGTGGGGGGGGGGGGGGGGGGGGGGGGGGGGGGGGGGGGGGGGGGGGGGGGGGGGGGGGGGGGGGGGGGGGGGGGGGGGGGGGGGGGGGGGGGGGGGGGGGGCTCATTTACATTCATAATGATCCAATAATGATTTTTAAGAATCAAATTAACAGCTGGATGCGTCTCCTCCGATTAACAAACTAAATAGATACATTCAAATATATTTTTTTGTTTGTTTTTTTAAATCATCACACAATCGAAATGTAGTGCACGTCGGTGTGTGTGGAGCAGACGACAGCCAGGCTCATATTTTAACAAGGGAGGAGTAGTAGACTGCCTACGTGCGCTCCAGCCCCCCCCCCCCCCCCCCCCCTTTATGCCTGGCACTATCACACATGCTGCGCGGATTTTTTTTTTTATTTGCGTTAAACAAATTAAAAACAGTCACACACACACACACTCAATTTGAACTTGGCAAAAAATATATATACTGGCCATTGATTTGCCCCCCTCCCGTTTTAAATTTTTGGGGCTTTTATTCTGCAGGAGACCGGGATGCCGAAAGCCCCCACTTGACGAGCCCCATCACGTGCAAGTTGAATCTATTCACCGTCGACTACAATTGGAGGAGGTATAAAAAAAACAAAAAGAAGAAAAAAAGCTAATGTTTAAATGCAACTTTTAGGAACGCACACATCATATCTGTGCGCTGTGGGAGGGGGGGGGGGGGGGGTGGCTGGGTGTAATTACCTGTCCGTTGGTTTTGACAGCTGCAGCATCAGCAGCAGCGGCGTTCCCCTCACTGGCCACCTCTCCTTTGGATGCCTGGGATCCCATTGTCTTGCCGGCGAGTTTTGTGTCTTCCAACGCAAATTTAAAGCGAAAAAAAAAAGCGAAAAGAAAAAGCCACCAAAAAAAAAGAGCGAGTGGATTTTTTTTCTTTCTTTTCCTTTTTTGGTTAATTAATCCAAACCCCCAGGAGAGTTAGTCCAGCGGCAAAAGGATGAAAAGTGCGGGTTTTTCGGGTCGTCAAGCGGCGGATATACGTCCTGCTCCTTGCGCGCGCGTCGGACTCGTCACCCTGGCAGACGGAGATCCTCTAGACTCGGCACTGGTTGAACGCGACGCTTCAATTTACAGCAAGGTTCGAGGCGCCACCCGTGGGCGGGACCCGGCCCGGGTGCGACCAATCAGCGGCGCCTGCGAGGGCATCGTCTAGCCGGCTCTGGCCAATCACCTCTCACTCCCTAATTGGCCCCGCCCCCTCCAGAAGACCCCCTGCGATGAAATCAACTAAAATCCAATGAGTGTTTTATAGACGTGAATCTGCTGCTGCTGCTGTGTGTGTGTGTGTGTGTGTGTGTGTGTGTGTGTGTGTGTGTGTGTTTGTGTGTGTGTGTGTGTGTGTGTCTGTTTTCTTTCAGTTCTACTCTTAGGAGCTGTCATTTTTCAGTTATACATAGGGATATACATTCGCATGTGTGGGTATATAAGTATGTGGAAGTGCCTTGACAGCTAAAGACAACAACTCAGTATTAATACTCAATTGAAGTTATTGCAAATATAATAAATCTGTAATAGGAATTGAAAACTAGACTTATTAACAATAGCAACGCTATTCACTAGTGGTCTATTTGGTCTCTAAAATGTAAAATGAAAACGGTTCCTATTAAGATGTTCAAACTTCATGTTCAAACAATCAAACATATTCAACTTGTTTTCACATAAGACTGGGAATATCAGCTGGGAACCAGATCATTTCCTTCTTTTTTTTGTCCCAAAAAAACCTCACAAAATGATGAATCGCAAATCAAAATAGTTGCAGATGAATTATATCTTTGTTAAAAAAAAAAAAAATCAGATAACTGATTCTTTCAGTACTATTTTTCCTCTCACTAGAAAGGTCGTGCCACAGTTTCACTTTCGAGGATTACTTGAGCAAGAATGGAAGTTTCCTTTTGAGTGTCTCTCTTTTGGTTTCATTGCAACTCAAGTTGCCCACATCTTGAATTACAGTCTGATTCCGCATTTCGTCAGAGCTTCAGTAAAATGTAACCTGACACTTGTTGCCAGAAGCTGAATTGTGCCAGATGTCGATACAGCCATGATTCAGGGTCATGTTACAACACAAGGAGACAGTTTTTAGTGGCGTATATGAGCACCAAGCAACATTTCAGCACCTTATCTGTCCGTTTCATATCGGAAATGTTGAACATTCCAACGTGTCGGTTGTATTTCGGCTCTAACAGCACAGAATTCTTGAGAGACAGAACACCTTGGTGTTTTCATCAGCCACAGCTAACCTGGTTTGCATGGCACTTATTCGAAATAAGTGAATTAAAATGGTCATGAGATCACAGTCATGGTCTCCTGGAGACAAGTGAGCGGATGACATGACACAGGACAGAAAAAAAGAAGAGAATGATAAAAGACAATGGTGAAAAGTTCAGGATGGGATAGAAAACGCGGATTTTAAAATGTATGAGTTTCCTGTGACTGCTTGTTCCTTTTACTTCGGGCAATTCCTTCCTGTCTATGCAGCTGAATAGTAAAATGGGACTCACCTTTGCCTTACAATGGTGAATGCGGGTTTTAATCTATGGTTCAATGTTTGACTCTCATTGTGGATATGGTGACACATTATTTTAGGGGGGGAGTGATCTGACGTTGGGGCCTAATGGCATGTCATGGCGTGTCCGCATGGCTCCATGACTGGGGTTGTTGTTCACTTCCGCTTGTCAACAACATACCAGGAGCAGAATATGTCAATGTGATGATCATGCAACATTCCACCTGATGGTTTTTCTCCCACACACATTCCCCATGCATCAGCTGTTGAAGCTACAAAATCTCAGCTATGGGAGGAGAAGACCTCAGTGTTCAATGTCACAAATTGATCTTCACTGCAGCCAATCAGCCTAATTGATTTCGCAAGACTCGGGAACATTGGAATGCGCGTCAGCCGCCCGTCTTGACGCTGGAGCCCCCGGCTCTCCAGTATCGCATGTGAAGCACAGAGAAGTCGTACTCTCATTGTTCAACTTTTTGAATAGCACTTATGGGGACATCAGGACATTTATGGGTGTACTTTGGGACCCATGCAAACATTTCATTAATGTGGTACCTACCATCTTACGTGAAACTGCAAACTTCGTAATAATGCGACTGTATTCATAGGATTACTAAGACAGCGTATTAGGGCCATTATAGAAAAAAAAATACGTAGCCGAGCGAGGGGATTCATATTTCAAGAAAAAAAACAAGAATTTCTGACATTAAAGTCGTGAATTTGCGAGAGAAAAAAACTTGGACATTCTCTGAGATTAAAGTGGTAAAAAAAAAAATTTTTACAAGAAAAAAAAATGGAAAAATAGTGTTTTGTTGCTCAAGGAACTATGCTTAAGTACTTTACTGTAACATCTCTCGTTTGGTTTTGTTAGCATCGATAGGCCAGTGTAGGCATGTGGCCAAAAGTATGTGGACATAGGAAAAACCAATGGGAACGCCCAAATATCACACATATATCTGTTTGAACACCCTATACTAAAAGCATTGATACTAAATTAATTGTTTGGTAATTTACACACAGTTGAATGACACCACACTCATGTGTGTAGCTTATGCTAAATTTGAAGTTATGGCCAGCAGCTGAGTAGCTTAACTTTGCATAAAGCCTGCATTATATTATTATTTCCCAAAATATCAATCTTATCTTTAAATCCTTCCCACGGAAAATGTAGAAACCCATTCCTTTGCGGACCACATTGTTGTGCACAGGGACACTGTCATGTTGAAACAGGAATGGGTCAACCCCAAAGCACCGCCACAAAGCTGGAAGAGCACATGATGTCTCAAATGTCATAGTACGATGAAGCAATAACACTTCCGAGAAAAGACAAAACCAAGTAAAGCATCCCGAAAAAGTACAGAGAAGTATGTGGACAGGGGTGTACACGTATTTTTTTCTTTCTTTCCTTGAATCTTGGCACAGCTGTCCACATTTCTCATGTGGAGAGAATGAAGTTTAAAACGGCAGCAAGAATCAACGACATGAGTTTGTAAGCTATGGACCCTGGAATGATGTTATGATGATGATGATGGTTATAACATTGAGATCTTAAAGTGAGAGGACATACAAGAAGTTTATTTATTATTAGGTTATTATTGAGTTAAAATGCACTGTGCTCATTTTAACTGCAGGACAACCTATTCTCACTCACGAATCACGCCCCATCTACAGTATCTGGCCGGCCTTGTAAATGTCATAATAATGTGTCCACTGTGTGCTGTGGAATGCCTGGCACGCAGCCCCCCCCCCCCCCCCCCCCCCCCCCCCGACTCCTTAAGCCATCTTCTCCTTTCAATGGGCTTCTTCAGCCTGCCTGAGGTAACTCTGCGGGGCGAGGTGGCGAGAGAGACGCCACCATGGCTAACTTTTGCAGATGGAGCCACATCAAGTGCTCCTTTCTTTTTTTATTCCATGAAAAAAAACTCCCGTCGCCGGTGCGAGGCCGATGACGACAGCGTGGAGGGCCGTGACGAGGCGCCTGGCTCATCGTCCCCTCATCACTTTGCTCTGGGTAGTGTGTGTTCGCACATGTGCGTCTGTGTGTTATGTGCATATAAGGGAGGCATTGTCATGGGACCAGTGAGCGTCAGGGGGTGAAAGGCACAGAGACGCAATCCGTCATGCACTTACACACACACACACACACACACACACAAACATGGACATCAGCTGTGACAGAGTTCATATAGATGTGCCGAAGGTTGGAATGCAGAGAGGAGGAGGAGGAAGAGGAGGAGGAGGTTTTCTGATCTGTATGATAGAGCCGAGGCCTTAGATGGAAAGAAAGCGATGGTGGTCTCTTTGTTGTTTGGATGAGACCTGGAGAGGAATGACGTGTTGATAACACGAATGAAAGTGTTAGGCGCGGTCAGGGGATTTAATGAGAGGTTGTTAAAAAAAAAACGTTCACACCTCGCCATCACATGCTCAAACCTCCACGAGGGATGCACTCTGTGACTGACAGTAGAAAGACTAGATGTAAGATGGAGTAAGAGTAATTGAAGAATCGTGTTTGAAGAACTGAGTTTTTGAAGAACTGGTCGTGCTTTTGGAATACTGGCCTCTCAGCTCTACTACAGCACACTTTATTATGACATTTACAAGGCCGGCCAGATACTGTAGACGGGGCGTGATTCGTGAGTGAGAATAGGTTGTCCACTCCTGTGTTGTGCGACAGTACTTACCAACTCGCCTTGTAAACCGAGTTATCGCAAGGGGAAGTCTGAACTTACAAGCGGCTGGCGCACAAACCAAAAACCATCTAATCATTCTGGTATTGGAGTCCGATCAAACGGTGGCGTCAATCATTTATAAATGATGACCTAGATAGGTTCTGATGTACAATTAATCATGAGTCATCGAGCCAGATGACCTGCCATTTAGGCAAACAATACAAATATGGTTTGATCTTCTACATAGGAATTCACCTTACTCTCTCAGGTTTTTTTTCTTTTTTCTACTGAGCCAAGGTGTGTGTCAGTGTGAGTGAAGGTGCTTTCCAATCAGGCAGTAGTGTCAGAGGGTGCAACTAAAAGGATGATGTCATATTTAATGTATTTTATTGTCATATTTTATATTATGAGTTTAACCTCCCCCAATATCTAGACTCAAAAGATGGTTCCACAAATGCCATTAAAGCGTCAAAGGGGCAGAGGTCGGAGGACCCCCCCCCCCCCCCCCCCCACTCTGAACCAGCCACATAATAATTATTAGGAACTTGTTACCTCATTGGAAGTCTAATTGAGCCAATCATTCCCTTAAATTTCCTCCATTGCCTGAGCTGAATTGCTCTGCCTCAGGGGGGGTACTCCACGTCATCTTTGCCCTCTGACCCCGGCCCACGACCACCCTTTGATCGCATGACAGCTTCACCCCGAGCCAGAATGCTTTGCTCTCAGGAATGCAGGAATGCTGACTTTATCTCCGGGTTACTGTTACCTGCCCTGCGTCTTTTAGCCCTTTGCAGGCACAATTTATTTTCTTGTCAGTCAGCTACATCTTTTAAGAAATGTAGGAGCCCAAACCTCACCAACAACTGCCCCCCCCCCCCCCCCCCCCCCCTATTTTTTGTCAGGGTTTTAGTTAATGAAGCCTTGTGTTTGTATTCCTGGATGTTGGGCTGTGGGTGAGCTTGTGTCTCCCAAAAGCTCCATTGTTCTGTACCTCGTCACCCCAAGGATGAACATCACAAGTCCTGCTGGAGGGGAAGAGAAGAGGTGGCACTTGGTGGATAGAGATAGTGAAAGAAAGAGGGATAAAAGGATTATGGGTATTAAATAACCAGAAACTGAGCTGATCACTGCAGAGAGCGGGCTGCAAGTTTATGAATGACTCCATCCCTCTCACCTTTTTTTTGATTGTGCTATCCAGTCAGCATTTGAAAATGTCAATTTGTTTTGAAAGGGCCTAGAGTCCCAGCTCAGGATTATAATCAGCCATTTTAATCAAAAACAAGACAATATCTCTTAAAGTGCTTGCCCGGTCATACCAGCACTGGTTCCTGGACCTCACGGGGGGCGGGGGGGGGGGGGGGGGGGGGCAATGGATAGCATATGGCTTAGTGTTTAAGCTGACAGATGTCCACACTGGACAAATGGGGAGCAGAGGGGAAATAATCATGACTTTAGCTTTGAGCTCAGCCTCCGTGGCCCAGGGTCAAGGGGGGTCAGAGTTTGGGGGGCAAACAACAATGGGGCAAGGAAATGGGGGAGGCGGAGTGTTGTGGTACACCAGGCCCATTAAATTATAACTAAGTAGGTCACGGTTCTTTGGAGTGACAAAAACGCATATCACCTTTTACATAATGAAACTTCGGTTTGTGTTTTTTTTCCCCTCATTTTTTTACCGTGGCACAAGCAGCTGGTTTCGGCATGGACGGGTAAATGTCTGGGACTTTCCATTTACAATCTAAATACTGCTGTTGACTCATTTACAGTCAGCGTGGAGCACACTCATGGTCTTTTACTTTCACTCTTTGTACAACTTCTTCTTTCACCACCTCTTACTGATTTATTGTCAACCAGGGGGGAAATCCCAGTGGGGTCAGTAGACAAACAGGCTGACAAGGGGAATTTTTTTTTGTTTTTGTTTTTTTGGAATGCTGTAAAAGGTTTTGTTCAAGCAATGTGGAAAATGTCCGCACTCTTCTGTGTACCATTCTTATGAGCCTTGATTCTGAGACAGTGATACATTTTTGAGAAACATGGGAGATTGTCCTAAATGTGGAATTTCAGCTTCGTTGTTACTCACTGTTCCTCCTTCCTCAGCCTCCCAGTCTGTCTTTGTCTACTGTACACACACACACACACACACACACACACACATACACACACACACACACACACACACACACACACACACACACACACACACGCCTGGCACATGCAGTACTGGAAATGGTGTCAGCCCAGTATAAATCCCTTTTGACATATGAACATGCCAGTGACCTTATTACCATGACAACAGTTTCTACAGGATAATGACGCTGTGGCAACGCTGACACAATATGACACAACAGCGCAGACGCTTATTGTTCGATGTGTGGCTGAGACTCGAACCGCTCACCGCCTCTTGTTTCCTCCGGTTTCTCTCATCTCTGGCCTCCTTTTTCTTTTCCTTATTTGCCCGGATTTTGTTGATATTTTGTCAGTGTGTGTGTGTGTGTGTGAGGGGGGGGATAATATGTGTTATACATTTGGAGAATTTAGGTATATGGAAAAGCCCCCTTCCAGCAGCTTTCAAAACAAGATTGATATAAAGGTAGGTCAGGCCTATCTCTGGGCTTGTGAGCTCTCACTTCCCCAGTGTGTGTGCGCGCGTGTGTGTGTGTGTGTTTCAAATCTGTGTACACCCACGCAAGAGTCCTAAAATAAATCCTTCTTCTTTCATACATGTGAGCACATTCAGCAGAACTGAACAACACATCCACCCCCCTCCCTTTTCCTCTTCTTGCCTCCGCCTCCTCCTGCCTCCTTCACTTTCCTCCATCCATCCTGTGTGGGAGAGAGGGAGTGAGAGAGAGAGAGAGAGAGAGAGAGACTTTCAGAGGAGAAGAGGGGAAGAAGAAGACCATGCAGGAAAGGGAGAAAATCAGGTCCTGGGCTCGGTTTGTGTTTGTCTCATGAACGCACATCGAGCATTCAAAGCTTCGAGGTGACAGAGGATGAAAAAAAAAGAGAGCGACTTCACTTGTGGATGTATTCACCCATCTCCATACATTTTATATTATAGGGGCACTCCATCCACTTTACACATGGAGTTCGGTTGGTTGACTCACTCATCTCAAGGAGTAGTACTACTCTGTCAATGAAAACAGTTGAATCTATTTAATAGTGTGTAGTGTCTTCTACGGTTGTGGAAATGTGTTGTTTTCTTACTTGACCCATAATAGAGACTAAAATACTGGATATCAGCAGATATCAACGTCTGTTTGAAATTGCACTATACTGATTTAACGTTGTCTCCTATAGTCCTGTCAGACTCACAGTTTGGAAAGTCCAAAAATACATATACATCAATATTGATGCAGCATAACCAGGGATATTCCATGAGTCCCAATTCATTTTGAGGCTGTCCCATTCCGGAGGCTGACAAGTGCGTCCTTCCATTCCTGAGTGACCATGGATCCAAAACGGAAGGATCTTTCCGGGCCCCAACCGATCCCAGGGTTCATCGCGTGCGCGTAATGAACGCTTGTATCGCGGGCAACTGCAGCTCCGTTGCTAGGCGGCAATGGCGAGGGCGGAACGCGCTGGTGGGCGCAATTTCTTTTTCGGTTTGACCTCCCGCCTTCTCCGGCTGCTTAGAACCATGTCCTCCGACTTGGTCTGGATCCCCTGGGAAGGGATTTCGCTCCGGCAGAAAAACTTTCCGGTCCAATCACAACCGATAATCTGATAATGGGCGGGGTTTATACCACGACGCGGGCGGAAGCGACTTTTGTAAACAACCAAGGCTTCCGCTGATGAACGAGCATTTGGCTCAAAGTACCCAATAAATTTTAAAATTTCTCTGAGGGAAATTACCTCTTTTTTAACCATAAATGGGCTTTGACATGTCAAACCAGTGGACTTTCCCTTGAAGAGAGTGATACTGAACTTTCATATCTGCTAAAGACTTTCACTCTATGTGGTTGATTATATAAAAGTTTCACTTCGCACCTTCACCCACTCTGATCAGCTGATATTTGAGGAAAGCTCAAATCAAATGTCGGATCGTGTTGAATGTGTAAATTTGCTGTAGGATCAAAAATGAAAGTTGAGTCCACTGTCCTCTTCAGCTGCTTCTGCTATTGTGTCTTTCTGGGAAGTCAGGCCTCATATATATCTTAATAGTGAATTATAAGTTAAAAGTTTTTAGAATGTTTTAGAATGAATCTCAAGAATCTCAAATTTAAGCTGAGTTTTGCCACCAGCCGCACATTTACAATCTTTCTCATCCATGGTGGGGGAGTGAGAGGAAGGTACATTAGCCGGGGAGGGATGGATGGGTGAGCGGTGAGTCAGAAGGGAGATGGAGGCAAAGAGAAGAGAGAGAGAAGTGCTGATGAATGGTTTGATGGCACACTGACCCACTAAATGTTGCAGTTGCATTGCCACTGGCTCCGCCTGGTCGGGTGAAACACACGCGCTCGCACACACACACCCACACACACACACACACACACATCAATAAGCCCCTTTACTCCCTTACCTCACACCAAAGGCGTTTCTGGACAAAGGTTTTTTTTTTATCAAGGCTTATCCGTGTAGCATGTGCATTCCCACTTCTGCTAATATCGCTGCCCGTCTGCAGCGAAAGGTCGTGAAATGGAGGAAGCAGAGCTGTACGGGAAACACACGCCGGGTTTCACAACATTTGTCCGCGCTTCCTTTCTAAATTAGTCCTAAATTTATTTAGGGGATATGACACCTCATGAGTTTCAGAATGCGGCCTTTTGTCTTGGCGGTGTGGGCGAGAGACTTCAACTCAGAGCATCATGTGATGTTTTTCGAATCACTTTGAATGACCCTCATCCTTTTTTAATGCCGTGGCTTAGAATGCATGACAGGGAGTGTAGTTGTTTTGACTAAAAAGCTATAGTAACGTTGTCATTAGAATAAAAAACATAATAATACATCTCTATCTTTATTATGTTGCAGCCTGCAGCAGAAAAAATGTGAAAACTAAGTTTGCACGTTGAGCCGCAGAGCCACCGTAAAGGCCAGTCTACAATTCTGCCAACTTTTTTTCATCATCGTCCTCTCAGGCTCCCGGTTCTTTTATGCCCAAGTGCAAAAAGCACAACTGTCTTTGTTTTCATTCTTTGATTTTACTTTCGGAGAAATGTTCTTCCACTCATTCTCATCCTATGAAGCCAGTGAGGGAACGGCAGGACCACCTGTGGCAGCACCGGGTACAGCAGTGTGTGTGTGTGTGTGTGTGTGTATGTGTGTGTGTGTGTGTAGTGGAGTGTGAAGTGCAGCAGCTCTAAAAAAATGTCGAGGCCAAGTGTAGGTATTTTTAAGACTTCCTGTTTTGTTATGTCTCCCGAGATGAACTCCGACTTGAATAAGCAGAGGAGAGAAGAACTGTAACCAAACTGGCACTACATGGAAAGGTTATGGTGACAAAGCATCGAATCCAGCCCCTTTGCACAATGAACTGCAAACCCTGCTAGATTATTCCGGACAACGTTGGTCTTGCATCCAATGCCGATGCTCGGCGTCGGCGTGAGCTTTAAAGTGCAGCGGGGCGGGAAGCAAAGGGGGTGGAGGTTGGGGCGGCGGATGGGCGTGTGGCTTGTCAGGCTACCGATGCAGAAGAGCAGAGTTCACGTCCACAGACCTGCAATTAGCTGTCACTCCTTTATTAATCGTGGCCGTGATCTTTCCCCAACTGTGCCTCACGGGGGGCTTTCGCACCACGAGAGCGAGTTCAAAGCTGCATAAAAGCAAGCAATTATTTCCCTACGGAGGGAGGCGAGTGCGTTACCCAGGCAGCCGCGCAAACTGCAGTGTATTTTCTACCAGGCTGGCGCAGTTTGGCCAAATTGAACGTGATGCTAACTATACTAACTAACTCTGATAGGATTCGGGCCCGGGGAGGTTATGACAGTGATAATTGACTGCAGAGGAGAGAAGAGCTCTGAATTCCTGGCGTTCTGTAGCTCTACTCTCTGATCTTATCATGACTATCATGAAAAAACCCCTCTTGTATCAGTGCAGTACAATGTTGAAAACATAATAATGTGACCGCCTGCATCATCCCAGTCAGCTGCTTCGTGGCGTCACTTTCTCCTTCTTCATTCTGCACCCCCCGACATCACACAAACTACTCGACCTTCGGTCTGAAGCGGCCGTGTGATACATTCGCATTACTAGGTTTTTTGTTTGTTTTTCTGGAACGCATCACCGCTGCCACGAACGCGACCGCCGTCCACACCCTTCCTGAGTATGTCGGGCGCCGGAAGCGGTGAAGGTTTGAAGCGCTGCTCGCTGCGCGTCAGTTTCGAAAGAGCCGGGGCTGCGTTGTAGTGCGGACGGGCAAAAACAGAAACGTTTGGAAAATTCGCTGGCTCTTGCAGTCAACACTCGACTACCGTTAACTAACTTCCCATTATGTTGGTACGCACAGTGCTCATTGTACGTGAAGGGTCACGTGATATATATATATTGTCAGATGCGTTAGTATGGACGGGGATACGGAGCTTAAACGCTTGTGTGGCTGGAGATTGCTGCCGTTTTAAAGCTAGAGCATAGTAGTGTACCATTCCTATTTGCCATAAGCATGTTGGCAACAATCTCAAAAATATTTTTTACATCAATATTTAAAATTCTCCAGTTGGCACTGTGTTATGTAGCAGTAAGTTTGGGACCCAGAAGCAGAACTCGGACAGGAAATGGCTTGTGACAGTTGATGGTTGTTCATTTGAAGGACAGAGAGATGCGGAGCAGAACCGGTTCAGGATTTAGGTGTTGCAGGGTTGGCTGGTCAGGGCTGTAGGCAGGTAGGCAGACTGGCAGGGTGCTGAGCGAGGCAAGCGGACACAGGATTAGACTCAATTCAGGTAAAACAAGTGAAATACTGAGTTGAACTTACCATAGCGTTAGTACCACATAGGCAAACTGACGATCTGGGGAAGACTGGTGAGGAGAGCCGGGGTTTTAGACTGCAGGAGATTGATGGGTGGACGAGTCGCCAGTGTGTAGGTGATCAGCAACAGGAGTGCCAGGCCCACACACACACACACACACACACACACGAACACACACATGCACACACACACACACACACATAGAGCGACCGACAAGAAAACAAGGAGAAAGAGCAGGTAGGAGAACACAGGGAATGAGAGGGAACTCATGCAGTGGGCTACTTGCACAACCATTTCAGGGATCTAGTTGTACTAGTACTGCTCAACTGTTTGGCTCTATAAGCTGATCGGTAAAGAAGTGTCTGCATGCAGACCTCCGTGTGAGAGGTGACGGAGAAACGATCCCGGCGTATGTTGACCCAGCCGTCGTCTTCTCAGGTCGGGACGGGTCGGAAGCCCACGAAAACTTCGATGACGCCGAACAAAGTGGGACACAGCAGTGGTCTGAGTACTTCTTCATCTGTTTTTGAAACGGTAAACAGACGGGAAACAGACAGGCAGCGTTATTTTGAAACGGAAGTACGTCAGGAAGCTGACTAATCAGTCTGAGGGTCTGAGTGTAAAGGAGATATAGATCTAATTTATAAAAAAAAAAACTCAGCACCTTCATCGGACTGCCGCGCTGCAGTGACGGATGTGTCTCTTGAATATCCGCAAAAAGGCCACAATGACAGATATCCCCAGGGAGAGCATACACACACACATACTCTCTCTCACACACACACACACACACACACACACACACAGTGTTAGGATGTGATGCGACTGAGAGCAAGTGACAGGTCTGTGCGACGAGGTTGGGGTAGATGTGTGCTCGTTCAGGGTGGCATGACACTGCCCATTTAATATCCCCATTAGAGACCTTCCACATCTAAAACACACACACACACACACACACACCAGTGGGATGCCATGTCCCACACGGGCCAGACAGACAAAGTGCCGGCAACTCAGCGAAAGTGTGTCCTTGTTAGAATTTGTGGTATAGTTGGCGCGATAAAAACATTTCATCATCCCCAATTGGTGTGAATAACGGGGAGAAGGGGCCAGGGACAGGCTCCCCGACGAGCATATGGGGCTTTAGCCTCCGGCGCTGCTTACGTAAGACGAAGCAGTCAGCTGGTTAAGGGGAATGAAAGGTCCACTATGTAAGCCCAAGACATTAGACCACATCATCCCCCGCCTAACCCAAACCCGGGGGCTGCACAGGCCGTCAGCAGGTTATATCACTTCGAAAGAATGTGGAGAATCCGTATAATTCACAGAATGAGGTGAGTTCGTTTAGCATGTGTTCTGCGAGGCCGGGGAGGTCACGTACGGGTGAGGGAGGACGGCAGGAGTGGAGGGAAAACGTTGACGGGTAAGGAAAAGGGCAGCGGTGCTGAAATATTGGCAGCCTGAAAGGCTACAGTAGAAAAGGCTGCCCTTGGCATCAACACACACGCACGCGCACACACACACACACACACACACACAAGCGCACGTACACACACACACTCTGGCTTTGCCCTCCCAGCACACCCTCTAGCCTGGCACATGGAGTGGTGGGGGGAGGGAGGCTGCATTGCCCAACGATGAGAGTGAAAGGAGAGAGCGAGCTAGCCGGGGATGGCAGGCAAGATGGCAGCTCGGCACTGCCTCGCGCACTGCCATTAAATCAAAGACCGTGCACGAGCCAGACTGTTAGAAACTACACGCGCGACATGGAATAATTCATCTGCCGGGATGTGCAGCTTCCGCCATCGGCGCTCACAGGAGGGTTTGAAAATTCCATATCAAAAGAAACACACAAATCCCAAAATGTTGTTTTTTGTTTTTCTTTAACTGAAAAATGCTTTCGAGTCATTACACAGATTGTGCACCTTTGAAATGGGACCTGAAATACATCTTGGATTTCATCTTGTGGGGGGGGGGGGGGGGGGTGTTGCCTTACAGGGTGCTGATTATATAAATTACAGTAAAAGAGAATTGATAACCAGGAAGATGGTTGAGGCAAATGTGTGGGTAATCAGCATAGACGGAGAAGGAGGGAAGGAGGGGTGTTGACCTAATTCTGCACAAATAGTTGCTCGTGTGATAGACAGAATTGTTGGTTCCATATATTGTAATGCCTGAGACATGGGGCTACACCGGGCTTTTGTCTGTGCGTGTGCCTGTCTTTAGATTTCTACACACATATGTAATCTGTGCATCTGCACGTTTTGTTTTTTTCTCGATGTGAGTGGATTTGGGTGTTGTGGGAGAAGAGGCTGTGCTGTAAAAAATAAAAAAGGAGTATGGGGGAGAGACAGGAAACAAATTAATGCAGTTTAATCGAACATGAGAAAAACCAAGGGGAATCTTTTTTTTTTATGTATCTCTGAAACCCCTCAAAATACATATCTGTCCGTTTCTCCTCTACGCCTGTATTTGTCTTTGTCTTTGTCTTTGTCTGTTTCCTGTTACCTGCCATCCTAGTTGACAGAATCGTACGCGGCACCAATTACCTCGGTGTCCGTCTGTCATCCGGAGGAGGACGGAGCCGGGCGAGGGTCCAAACTGACAGCGGCGCTCAGCTCTCTTTACCCTCCGCTGTGGGGTCAGAGGCTCGCGCGGGTTTGCCGGGTCACACACCTCTGATGCGAAAAGTGCGCGTCCGTCAGCCCGCCGCGCTGAAACGTCACGGCGACGACTGGCACATGAAATGTCCTACAGGCGCCGACGAGCCCAGACAACGGCTTCCGTCTGACGTCAGTGACCTTTTGACCTTTCCTTTAGCGCTGCGATGAGGACGACGTTTGTGGTGCAACCGTTGTGGTTAATGAGACGTCTATGTTCCCACCGACGATTAATTGCACTCAGACTGAAGTGATGCCCTGACTTTTCACCCAGCGCCATAATCAGGTCAAAGTTTTACATTTCACATTTTTTATTTTGTCCAACAAAGAGCCCGAGGGAAACCGGGACTTTTCAAAAATGACCTGTTCGTTTTGTTCTTAGCAGACTTAATCAAACACAATTTTGTCCCACAGCCCAATTGGACCATCACGGGTTACAGGTCGAAAAGAGGCAAAAAGCAAATATTCAAGTGTGTATCTATTGTTCAGAGATTATTCATGAGAGCTTTGGACCTGAATTGATCATGGTGCAGGCAAGCCTCTAACTCTGTAATGGTATTCACAAGAATCCATAAATGTGATTTATTAGCATAAACTTCAGAGCAGTATTATCAGAGCAGTGCCGCAGATGTTTTTTTCACCCCGCCAGGGACAAAAACCCGATGAATTACGTTGCGTTTAAATCGTCACAGTAAATGACACTGATTATCAGCACAAAACATCGACTGGCAGTTTCAGCCCAACAGCACTGGTCAAAAAAAATCCACGATCGGCATAACAACAAGGCCCTTTTTCTCAAGTTTGTCTATATGTATATGTTTGGGAACTAAATCTATGCTGGAATACCTTTGTTTTTCTGTATTCATAAAACACCAAAGGGGAAACCAAAGAAATGCTATTTTTTCGCGGTCCAAAGGAGCGAAGGAACCGCTGTGATCGGCTGTGGACGATCAACACAACAGATGGCTGATTACCATTTCCAAATCCATAGTCAAACTTGGGGAATGATTGGAATTCAACTAGAAACTTTACCCGCTCGTACACACACACACACACACACACACACACACACACACCATCGAACAGGGTTTCTCTCTCGTTTCCCTCCTTTAGATTAGCAAGGTGGCTCATCGATTGTCCGGGAGTTTTACACAGATAGCAGTATTTGTGTAGCAGTAAAAAGGCACACAAGAGCAGCACGATTTACTTTGCGTTTCATACTGCCACAACACACACACACACAGCTGGCATCTTGGCCCCCCCCTTCTGTCTTCCTCTCTGTACCTTTATTTTTACTCGCCCTCTTCCCATATCGCTTTCCAATCAGCCGAGTTCCCGCGGCGCTGCTGAATACTGTGCCGTCTATCGCTGCGGCGGGCGCCTCCTGCACAAAGGACACACATGTTTACTCACAAACACACACTCCGGCCCTGTCCTGTAATGTCACTATGGCACCAACTGAGTCAAATTACACGGAATCAATAGGTCTTGTTTTTTCTGCTGGGGGTGGGCGGGGCCTCGCCGCTCTCAATTACGGCCAAGGGGAACATCCAAGGAGGTGTGTGTGTGTGTGCATGTAATGTGGAGTGTGTGTGTGTGTGTGTGAAGTCTCTTTTAAGGCAGTCCCGGTGTTATCAGCGGCTGGCGGGCCTGTATGTGAGTCTGTGTCAAGGGGCGGCCGTGCCCCGCATCGGGACAACAACAGCAACGCGAACGCCGATATCGCCAACCGTCAGATAAGCTAATTGACTCCCTCACCGTCTCCGCGAAAAAAAAGGCCCATTGAAATGCAGTCCGGCATCTGAGGAGCGGCAGCACAACAATGAGGAGAATGTTAATGACCTGCTTTGTTAACCGCCAGGTAAACATCGCCTCGCAGCATTCACTCCGCCCCATTATCACAGGAGCGCACGATGCAGCCGTCAGAGGATTCACAGATAAAATTCCTGGAATCACTGGCAGTACTTTTTTGCAGGACGTGGTTAACACCATGGATGATCCGGCTGGATGGGTGGGATGAACAGGTAAAACCTCACTTTCAACTTACCCCTCCCGCAAAATATGTATTGTTGTAAGTGACGTGTCACATTTAGTTTCTTCCATGAACGACTTCAACATAATTCACCCTGACAAAAGGCTGGACTACTGGGGACAAGGTGAAATGCTAACTTATAACCTTAAATGTATCATTTGCTGACAGAGGACATCTGTCGCGATTGGTGATATTTTCAACAATTGTCGTCAAAATATAATTTTCTTCTGTATAAATCGCCAACTCTAGTTGTCACATAATAAATGAAGTCAATATTTGAACTTTTCAATTCCCCGGTAGCGTGATTCATTAATGGAAGTTGGTGCTGCATCACCCTGGGGCGCCTCGAGGTGTTTTTTCTTTTTCTTTAATTATTTTTACTGCACATTCTTAATAATGGTTTAGAGATTAGATTTTCACAAATCATGACAGTAGAGATATAAGCCCCCTGTTAACTATTGTAAATTGGCTCAGCTATGATTGGTGGCATCACAGCTCATTGTTACTCACCCCGGCCCGTCCACTCCGCTCTGGTACTGCCAAGCCAATTGCAACTCCCTCACTGCCAGGGGTGGGCTGCCACCGCTCAACTAAATCCCGTCTGTCTGCTCCCCATTGACACCAGAAGCCGTTCAAACTTTCTGTCGCAGACTGAAAACTCACCTGTTCAGACTGCACCTTCGTCCTTGAATCATTAAAACTGTAGGAGAAAAAAAGATTTTTGTTTGCCTATTCCATAAATGCTTATGGACTCGCATGACTCTTGTTACCTTTTGGGTAATATACTCATGGTTGGATGCACGCATTGTACGTCGCTTTGGACAAAAGCCTCAGCTAAATGGATGTGATGGAATGTCATTTAATGTACTGGTTGACAGATTAATAAAAACACGGCTTCCAGTGGCACAGAACTCTCAGAGCAAGTGATGGAGATAGAGCTTAAAACAATTCCAAGAGGCTGTATTATTTCACTTAACACTGTTGTTAGTTCATGTAAATCATTTAACCCGTTTATTATTTGGCTTCTTGTTCGGGTGTGGCACAGGTTTTTGGCTACGTTGACAATATACTCTACTGTACATACCAACTATCCGTTCTGTGTGACTTAAAGAGACCTCACTAATGGTTTGGGGTGTCGCCACACCACCAACATCTGGTTACCTCATTTATCCACAGCAGCTCCTTTCCATTATTGAAGTCAAGTCAAGTCAAATGTATTCACGTAGCACATTAAAAACATCAGGAGTTGCGCCAAAGTGCTTTACGATCAAGGCAAAGCGAGACGAGAAGAAAATCATTCCAAATGAGATAAGACATAAACGCAATGAAATAATGCTGAGCATAATATGATCATGAAACAGAGTCATGCAGAATTAACAAGGTAGCATTTTAGATTAGATTTCAAACTGTCGATAGCGGGACAAGATCTGTTCCTAAGCTTGGGGGCAGCGACAGAGAAAACCTGGTTACTTTTCCTTTTTTAGACAGGAGAGGGAAAGAGAAAGGAATTGCTGTGAGGATGACCTAAGTGACCCGCGAGGCAGAATACGGAATCGGGAGACCAGGAGATATTGCTTCCGGATGAATGAGGTCGAAAATGGAACTCAAAATTGTCCGATTCTTCTTCATAACCACTTGACACGCGCAATTGGTTATCCAGTGTAAACACATTCATTCATTTTGAGTTTTCCTTCTCAAAGGTATTGCGGCCTCTCCCAGGGGGCATTGTGGGTGGGCCGCGGTGGCTGACAGTGAGGGCGATAAACCCCTCCTGTGGGGGGTCGGTCGACCCTTGTATGGACATTTCCAGAGACAAGCAATTACCAGACTGAATACAGACCAGGCAGCTAATGAGCACACTGCTGTTAAGCCCTCCTGTGTGTAAACTGGATGGCGCAGAGGACCACTCGAAGTGGCAAAAACGTGTCCGCAGGGTTGAAAAAAAAAATGGATGCAGATGCAATTAGGAAGTCGCGGAACAAGATGAGGAATATTCATGTGTTTAAGAGAGCAGAGTCCGAATTACGAGAGAGCGGGAAGAAAGCCGAGTGGTGAGGCGGAGGGGTGGGAGTCTGCGAAAGACAAAGGGGGGTGGACAGAGCCGAAGAAGGGAGGGAGAGAGACTGGGATGAGAGCAAATGCAGGCTCGCATGAATGTTTCAGAAACATGGTGAAACAGGCTTTCTAGTCGACCCGGCGTACTGACTAATGCATCCTCGCTGTGCGTGAAACAGGGCAGTCCGGGAGGGTTCGAGTGGAGGACTGTATGCAGGCGCAGACATTAGGGTTCTTTTGATCATATAGAGGAGAGTGTGTGCGAGTGTATGTGTGTGCGTGGGAGGATAAGTTCAGCTGCAAAGACTTGGTTAAAACCGTGCCATGTGGTGAATTTTGTATAAGATCACGGCCCTGCACTTGATCACTTGAAAGTTGTGTCATCGCACAGCATATGGGACACCAGTAACACCTTCAAGACGCAAGCGCGCGCACACACACACACACACACACACGCACACACACACCTCTTCCCCTCCCTTGGGTTTCGTTACACTTCATTCGTCGGAACACGCTACACATCTCCAAGCCCACTTTGGCTTTTTCAAGAGGTAGTGTACTATCCCTTAGTGTTGTGAGGTCGTTTTGATCCTTGGTTGGCCAGCGACGCCCGCCATGTCATCGGTTCGTGCGTTTAGCCCTTCATCACGTCGGCTCACGCTCAGTAATCTCAGCATGTCACACTCGGCCGCCTGATTGGAGCCGGAGACTGAGTATATGTGCGGTAATGGGATTGAGCTCATGGTGGTTAAATCCAGGCGCGTCAGCAGTATTTCCCCCTCTTTTAATTTTCCATCGGCGCGGCTCTCTCGGTTTGATTGATACCGGGGGGAAAAAAACATTTAACTGGAGGCTAGATAACTCTTTATGTTTTCAGTTTTTTCTTTCAAATGATTAAATTACCACCAAGCAGGTGGGAACCAAATAGTCTCACTCTGTCCAAGTGTATCAAAATGCCACCGGCCAAAATCTCTAAAGCTAATTTGCATGTAACGTCTTTTTGTTCAATCCATGCAATAACTGAAAGATATAAATAAAAAGAAAAAGTTGCGGGTTCCTGCTCAATTGGCGATCTCGCTGCTCTCGACCAACAAACAGTTTGGCACACAACTGCCCATGAAACCGCAACCTGTCAGTTTTCCTCCCTTTGGGGATTTGCCAGCAGGCTGGATTTGGTTTTCTCCTGACAGAGCCAGGCTCGTCGTTTACCCCAGTTTCCCCAGTCTTCATGCTAAGCTAAGCTAACCATCTCCAACTTCCTATTGAACTGGACACATGCGAGAGTATTACAGATTTTTGCTCCCCTGACTCTTGTTAAGAATCCAAACATGCACATCAGCCCAAATGTCAAACTCCTGCTTCAATATTAATGTTAGTTTGTGTCAGAATTCTAGGAAATTCTTCTCAACCCAAGCAGCATTGTTTTTCCCCCCCAAAGTTTTGAGATTCTCAAGATTCCTTGCTGTCGAAGATTCCCTTTCTCTGTCTAATCCTGTTTACATCTGGTCTCTCTCTCCCCTGCCTCCTATTTCCCCTGCCATCCCTCTTCCATCCGGTGTATTGCTCCTCTGTATAGTCTGTCTGTTTACTGGGGGGGTAAACAGTTGAATGAATGTGCGGGGTCACAGTCAGGGTCACTTTCTCCGCATCCTCTCCTCCCACCATCCGTCCCACTACGCTCCCTGCGGCCCCATCGCCCCGTCCTCCCCCTGTCCCCTGATTATGTGCTTGTAATGAGAGGTCTAGACATGCTTGATCAGGATTAAGGCCCGGGAAGGCAGGCGGGCGGAGTGAGGTCAAGCAGGGAGAGGTGGCTTTAGCCTGGACGCATACTCCCCTGTGGCTCTAGGATGGACACCGAGGGACACAGCCAGAGGTCTTTGAGGAATGTTTGGTGGGGTCACGGGGAGGCAGAGAAATCAGGAGATGGAGGGGATCAACAAATGAAGCCATCGCCAAAGTCCTACTTTCTGAAGGCCTGCCGTGGATTGAAAGTGATGCTGTAGCAGGATGGCACCGAAGATAGAGTCATTTTCTTTCTTCTGACAGAAAGGGGAAATCCACTCAATTACTAATTTATTCGGGCATCTATACCTTAAGCATATTTCTCAAATTTCAGGTAAATAAAATGTGAATTGGTGCTTGCAGGGTCCCTACAAATATTTGGAAATGCAATATACTTTAAACCACCAAAATGCATTTTCACTATTAATGTTATGAATGTGCAGCTGGAAGATGGTCAGTATCTCCCTCTTGGAGTTTCAACATTAAACTTGCATTCATTTAGGAAAAAAAAACAAGGGAAATGAATTAGCACATACAGGACATGGAGGGTTAAATATGTTTTCAAGATACCCAAAGTTCAGGAATTAACTGGGTATGAAGAAGAATGTTTTAAAATCAAAATATTAGTATCAGTCAAACAATTATGTATCCGTTTAATTAGACAAACTTAATATCCGTTTAATTAGACAAACAATATAATTAACATTCATGAAGGGAATTCCTTGGAGTGAAATAAAACATGCTCATATTCCTATATAATGTTGTGAAGAAGACACCATTTGTACAAAAAAAAAATCCCAAACAAACATTAACCAAATGTACTTGTACCATGCATGGATAAGAAGCTCTAGTGCTGCACCTGACATAATGCTACTAGAATTACTACGAACGTACCAAGGAACAAGACCTTTCCAATACCAGTACAATATTTGTGCCTACTTCCTAGGAAAGACTCACACATTTTAAAGCAGCACTTCAAATCAAAACTTCAAATCACGTTTCACATATTTTATTCCGTCAGTTTTTGTCCGTCACATTTCTTCATCTCTCCAAGAGGCTTCAGTGGACGTTTTGAGTCCCACGGCTCATGTCGGTCATAATCAATTCTCTGAGTCTGGGCCCCACTGCACTTTGTCGAATTGTCTTTATTGACATACCCACATATTTTATGCTAATTTTAACTGGCAGCAACACAGATTGATTGGAAATGCACTCATGTGTAACAAGGGGAAAACTTTCCAGGTTGCCAGTCCGAGAGAGCTCAAGTTGCCCACCTCAACTTGACTCTGAGGTCAAGATGGGGGCTAGCTGCAAAAAGCCTATGTAGGGACGCTGCAGATACGGCAAACATCTCTTTCCACCACCCTTTATTGCATGCTCTCTTTTTCAATTATATTTCATCTCACTTTGCTTTTGCTTTCTGTTTAAAGCGACGGTCGGCTGTCTGAACTCGTCGGATCGCCGATGAGTGTCAACAGTCCAGTTCGCGGCGTCGTGTTCAGCACAGTCAGAATTGTCGGCCGTCCATGCCCCTTCCATAAGCTGCTTTTCTGCCGACTCAATCTGCGTCGGAATCGGATTTAGCGAATCTGAGCGTGAGAAGAGAAACGGAAGAATCGAAGGAGAATCAAGAAGATACACAACCGCGACACTAAAGAGGTCGGCTCGCAGCCATTTCATCTACATCTGTCTGTCAATCTGGGTTGACATGGCTGTTTGGAAGGAACACGCGGGGGATCAACTGATCAACATGATCCAAGACAGGCCGCCTCTGTACGACATTGCAGAGAAACCATTTTCCGGTTTCCCTTTCTGAATGACGCACACAAACTACCGCCCCCTGCTGGTATGGAGAGTTATACGGAGCCTCTCAATAGTTCCCGGAAGTGAGCAGGCATGTGGGCCTCCTATATTGTAAATCAACACATTTATTGACTACTAATTACCAAGAATCACAGTTCTGTCATTCTGGATAATGGATTTTAATTGCGCGCCACAGAACTTCCGGCAACTATCTGAAGTGTACATGAGTCACGTCACGTGCAAGCATTTTGGACTTCCGTTGTCGGGACTCTCTCTCTCTCAACGGTCCTGATACAACAGCGTTCCCGTCTTGAGCAGGCATTCATTGGTGGATTTTTGGGAGGTTTTAAATTGAAATTAAATAATATAAGCATAGCTAAAATACTGCCAAATTCTAGGACATGGTCACCTGTTTCTCATCTGCAGTGTGTTTGAACCACAGCCGTGACATCCTAACCCCTTCCATCCGTGTGTTTAAGGACTATTCAACTTTCCGGACACAGGAGAGACAAACACACATCGCCAAATGGATCTGTTTATGGTAATTTCTTAACATCTGGGACGGGACAGGGCTACCGACACTGGGTGTGAGTCCAGACTGTGACCGGATCCCATCGTAAAAGTATGCGGAATGACTGAGAAAAATAACCTGCAGCAACAGGATGATTCAGAATTCATCCCCATGTTTTTGGAACTGGGATGGCCCAGTGGGAGAACATGACCAGGACATGAACAGTATATCATCTCAGGATGACCTTGAGCAGAAACCGGAGGGTTCTATAACCATTTTTGGAAATGTCAACACACCGCTGCAGAGCTGCGCTGAATGCAGGCTAAGGGAGGTTTTTACTCCCATTTGTTATATTCCCAAAGTCACAGCAGTAACAAACAAAACCGTACGTTCGGCAAATATGATTAAAGTGATGAATCCGTCCTTCTGTCAGTCCAGTCGTCCTTTCCATATGGAGTATATACAGTATTGTCGCAGGTGTTTGTGGATCCTAGTTTGTAAATTGGATTCATCCCTCATTTGATTACCACAAAAATTCACATAACAGATGTTTTTCAGTCTCACAAAAATACAAGTGTTCTGGTTTGATATTGTGAGTCAAAATTTCCCATATATAAAGAGCTGCAAAAAATATAATTTTCCACTATGGTTTAGATGTATTCTTATATTATTCTTCTTTCTACATATTCCAGCTTCAATTGTTACCCACAGAATGAGCTGCAACTTCAACATTGTCACCCAACAACAAAAAGCTTGTGTCAAACATTTAGGTAATGAGTGTAATTAACAAGTGCTTTTCACCGCGGAATATCTCGGCTGATGTGTAAATGGGTGTGTTGGCTCACACACACACACACACTAACACACGCACACACACACTAACACACACTCACCTCTGTGACAGACTGATAGACTGAAATTGTTGAAGAAAAAAAAGGAGAGATTCACGCCTCATCCCCATTTACAGCTCTCGCTCTACGCACGCACGCACGCACACACTCACACACAGAGCACAGCACAGGGACTCTGGGGCACTGACAGAATGATAACAGAGACATGTTAATGTGTGCTAAGGATGTCGTTATCTCCTGAAGAGTGCAAATGTGTGTGAGAGATTAGCAGAAACGCTGCAGAGAATGAGATGCGGGTTCACCACCGGCACACAGGTGTGTGTGTGTGAGAGTGTGTGTTTTCCTGCGCGCGAGATGCGTCGCAGCCGAGGTCGGCGTGTCTACGGTGTATGACTTGTCAGTAAATGCGTGTCACTCTTTAGCGCCCCCGCCAACTTTGACCCCCCCGCCTCCTGAGGAAGACACACCGAGCGCTTCCCCCACAGAGCAGATGAGCATGTATGTATTTGTGTGTATGTCTGAATGTAACGAACGTGTGTTGTATCTGGACCGCGTGCTCCATCTGAATGTGAGCGACTGGGTCGAAACATGCGGGCTGAACTAATAGCAAGTTGTCCCGGTCGGTGTCACAAGATCACTCCCATCCGTTCGCCTCTGCAGCGTGTCATTTAATTCGCCGCGGCTGCGAGCGCCGAGGAGCCCCCCCCCCCAGCTCGTTTTTTTGGTTCCGTACCGCCACATGCTTTCACAAGCTTGCATCATGGACTCCCACGCAATGTACTGTAGGCCTACTCGCTCGCTCACTCTCTCTCTTCAAATGGAATATCTCTCTCGCCAATGGTGAGTGTCTCAAAAAGAAAACACACACGCAGCAGGGGTTTCAGGAAATGAGTCCACGGAGCCGCTCGCCGGTTAAATTGATGAGAGCGCGGCCGCGAGAGTCCTTCAGGAGGTTCTAGTAAATTATGCCCCGGGGCAAGTGTTACCTTTAGGCCCTGTCCACACCACAAGATATTTCGAAAACGTTCTCCCCCCCCCCCCCGCCCCCATTTTCCTCAGCAGGGGGCCCTGAAGCTTCTCCGTAATGATGGTTTCATTGGAAAGACGCATCTAGCTGTAGAAACACTGTAGTACCTGTTCCCGGCCTATATGTGGCGCTGTTTTCCAATACAGAACTCCACCAAAAAAAGAAGAAGAAGAGGCGGAGCATACAAATACTCGTAGAAGAAGAAGCCGAACAACAACAACAGTACGAAGATGAAGATTTCAAAGGATGTGGCGTACGATTGTGTCCGTACCCCTTTTTAGCTCATGGTAGTGACTGAGCAATAGTATATATTGCCCAAGCGACCCAAGAAGAGTCAGCATCTGGTGCAGCACCGTCACAAGCCTGTAGTCCGCCATTGTTGTTGTTGGAGATGCCGCGGGCGAGGGGCAAGGGGCGAGGGTCGAGGGGTGGGGCGATGCAGCATCGTATGTGTATCTGGCGTTCACACAAACTCAAATACACAAACGCAGGGGGGGAGATTTATCTTCTCCACCCTGGGACCTGAATTCAAAGGAGCGCGTTTTCAGGCAGCAAAAACTCCGGGTGCGTCTGGACGGGAGCGCCATACGTGCAAGACTTTACAACAAATTCAAGTCCCTTTTTCAGACACGAACTGCGGATGATGTCGGAAAATTGCATCTGGCAGAGTTTTGCCGTTCACATATGAGCAATTGTCCAACTGAGATGCGTTCACGACGGCAGGAAAAAAACTCCGGAGCATTCTGTGGCACCTGGGTAGCTCACATAAGGAGGCGGGTCATGACCATAATTCCGCTGCGGAAAACATCGCTTCTGTTTACAGTCATCAACACGCCCACTCGCTCGATGTGAATTCTCCTACTACACGATTTTCCTGATGTAGTCTCACATGCACGGGTGTAGCACCAAATTCTGGGTTCCATACATAAGCGGTCCCTGTGCCCCCCTCACCGGACAGCGCCTGATAATGGTTGCGTTACTTTTTGATTTGAAATACTTTTATCATTTCCAGGTTTATTTTGTTCTACTGACACTACAACTTACAAACAGGTACAATTTTTCACGAAATTTACTGTTAAAATACACAAAAAGCATCGACACAATTATCGCTACAAGTTCTCGATTTCTTCAGTTTTCAGCCTCATAGCGGTCTGCTTAATATTCTTAGCAAGATAATGATGCGTATGGTTTTCATGTCCACTCTATACCTGCATATGATCATAGAGCCTTCTTTTTTTTCTAAGCGACCTTGAGTTCTTTGAAAAGCGCTATATAAATACCATGTATTATTACTATTATTATTATTATATAGTGACATGCAAAGTTGTGGCCTGAAAGGCGTGCAAGACCAACTACGGGAAAAATTGAAATACTCCAACATTTAGAGCTCCGCTACTGGATTCATGGTGCGGGGGAAAAAACAACCTTCAACATCCTGGCATTACGCATTAGTGACCCAATGGGACGCTTTCTGTTTCCGTTTTGCCTCAGTGTCACGGTTCCAACCTGTTTTTCCACAGGAGACATTTTTTGGCTGTTGATGTTCACAATGAGTGCATTCCGTCTGGGTGAGCCGCTCTCAGGGTCCGCGTGCTGTCCGTTCTGGCCCGCACTTTGTGGAACACTGACGAAATGAGTTCCTTTTTTGTGACAAATGCGCGCTGTAAAACGAGACCGCTGTGGCCGAACGCTGTCACGTGACTGCGCCCCGGCACCAAGAGGAAGCGACAGATCAAGCCTCAGGCAGGGTGATGCTCGAAATAAAGTTGTTTGTGTGTCGCCCGGCGTCGTAAAAACCATCCTTTAGCAGTTACAGATCGACTTTGCTCAACATTCACCTACAGTGCAAAGTTGTGTGTGCACCCTGCTTTCGGCCAAACGATTGGATGAATGCTGATCTTTTGGATGGCGCTTACTTCTGGTTTGACCTCCGAATAACAGCGGGCTGGACGCAACTTGCCCAACCGTCCCTCTGGTGCTCCGCTGTATGTCGGTGTGTTCCTTCACGTTTCTGCGCCTGCTGCACGCAGACCTCAGTAACAGAGGACAGGTTTGCGCCTGTTTCTGCACTCGGTGAACGTCGCTTGCTGTTTGCTCACGGGGGAAGAGCGAAAAAATCACGGGCACACAATGGATGAACACATGGGCGCTCACCTGAAACCGCTCCGAAAAATATGCCCCCGGAGCCTCAGCTGTTTTGACTTGTTATCATTTAACGGCTCACCCCCCCCCCCCCCCCCCCCCCCCTTCCCCCACACACACTACTCGTGGAGAGCTGTCAGGGCTGTCACTCCACCCTGATGTCTATATTTTCCCTCCACGTCCTCTCCCAGCCTCCCCTGTCATTCTGCCTGATGAATTTGGTCTGTCAGACCCTTCATCGCGGGCTCTTGTCCCTCCCCCGCTCCGGCTCTTCCTCCATCATTTATGGCCTACTCCCGCGCCGCTACACCCAGGCTTGGCCTAGGGTTGGCTGGTCGGGGCATGGGGGGATGGGCGGTGGGTTTCGGTTTTTGCACGTTTCCAAGCAAACTGAAATATTCATGTATGTGTGCCTGTGCGAGAGCGACCTCACGTGTACCCCCTCCTCGGTCTGTGTGCATGCATGTGTGCGTGTGTTCATGTCTGTAGTGTATGAAGAGAAGATGTTGATGTGTGTACTTTTGTGCACGAGAGTGTTGCTTACCCCCCGCCCCATTCTTTGCCAGGTGATGCGTAAAGCCCTGTCGTTTGATTCAGCTCCCAAAATAAGACTTGGCACATCAATTACCCATGAACTGCTCTGCACGTGCGCACACAACCCGCCGAGAAAGGAGGAATTAGCGGAACATGCCTCTCCTACTCGCCATAATGATACGCGGTGTACTCTGCGATGAAATATGCACGTCTTAGCCCCGTATTCTGTCTTCAAATGTAAATTTTTTTTTAAAAACGGCATTCGAGCGTGTTGAAATGCCGCAGGACAATGACGATTGTTCAGACTTTTGCCTTCAAGAAAAATCACAGTTTCAAGCGTCAATTCAAGACTGAACGTCTTCTGGAATGATTCTTTTTTTTCCAACGATAGGTTCAGTCCTCGCTTTTCTTTCCTCTGAACACGATTGCACAAATTCAATCTTTCTCATGCTGCAGTCGTGTGCAGAGAACACGGCGACACAGTGAGTAGAGGGTGCTCGTCTTTCTATTGGCTCCCGGTCTCTCTGTAACCCACATGGCTTTTGCACAGAGCTGTCAACCGTGAGTTCACTCTCCTCTCCTCATGTCTTTGCCCCATCTCCCCGTCCTCCGAGGTTTGCCGACTGTCTGTCTTTTCTCTCGCTGTGCTGCGGCCTCGCAGATCTCTTGTCCTCTCTAACTCACACAATCACAGGACAAAAAACAAAAACACCAATTGACATGCCCCCCCCCCACAATTTTCCCAGCCCACTGGTCTCTCTCCATTTTCCCTCGACCTCCCACCCTTCTAATGCCATTCTACACACCCTCTTATCCCTTTCCTGGCTTCAGCCCCCAACCCCCCATGCTGAGCCGACCGGAGGCAGCAGCCGGTACATGTATAGCCGGTTGCTATGTGGGCACCATGACAACCGTCATGAATTCGACATGGCGCTCACGTATCCAGGCGGATGTGAGCCTGTGAGGATGCAGCGCTTCAAATGGCGCTCACGTATCTAGGGGATGAAACTCTCTTTTTGATACAGTAGTTTGTGTTTTTGTGTGTGTAAGCGTGCATGTATGCGTGTGTGTGTGTGTGTGTGTGTGTGTGTGTGTGCATAAATGTCTGCACGTCCATGTATCCTAGCGGCCACAACCCCAAACACAGAAGGGGCCCTTATTTTCTCAGCTGGATGTGAAAGATGAATGTAACTGTCCACCACAAGCGATCAGCACAGATCCCTTTAAACGTCTATTTGCGCACATGGTATCACACCCATCTGCATCCTACATTAATGTAAATGTAATGTTTAAAACACAGTTTGAACACGAGCCTTTTGCCTTTTTCCAAATTTGAAGAAGCGGCTTTTAGACACGTGGGTTTGTTGAACCTTGTAGTTTTTGGAACAACAACAAAAAAAAATGACAATGACAAAAAAATGAAAAAAAAATGTTCGCTCCACTTCCTCTTCCACCACACTGCACGCTTTTACAATATTGAGCCAGGGGTGGTTGCTATAGGGACATCTATGTGACCGGTCTAACCATTTTTACATTTTCTATAGCTTCTGTGTGTTCTTTCTGTTAATACAATTGATGTAGATAGTTCCCCCCCCCCCCCCCCCCCCCCCCCCCCTCAGATCAAATTTGCAGGTGATTCACAGTAAAAAACAACTTTAAAGTTTTCATTTACAGCAACTGGGAAGTGGCATCGGATGTCTTGCGTTGTTTCCAATCAGGTGCAAGTCAATGAAGCGCATTAATGGCCTTTATTCTAGCAGCGATGCACAATGGAGGTGAAGTTTGTTCCTAAATTAGGAATTCTTTTTTGTTTTTCGCTGACCCATGTGTGACATTATGACGACGGATTTTGCCTTCACTGATCAGAAAATAGTGAACGTGTCAAAACGTCACGGTTTCAAAGCAGCTCGAAAGAAGCGTCGTCAGAAATACCTGGTGGGGTGGATGTGACAACTGTTGCGTTAAAAAAACAAACAGCTGACCAGCCCAGGCAAAAGAAGCCAAAACCGAACCAGACCAGCACAGACTGGCACTGTCTGACTCCTGCCAGCGCTGACCAGTACAGACCAGTCGGTCTCGTTAAACAGCAGCCATATTCAGAGCAGCTCAGGCTGCGTATCAACTGTGCAGCCTTACTGTAATCTGTCTTTATGCCAGTCCTGCCAACAAGGGCACTCTGTGTGCCGCCCCGTCCACATGCCCCTCTTACCAGCGCGGCCAGCAAATGGGTCTGGCAAGGATTAAACACACGCACACACACACACACACACACAGGCGCAGGCGCACGAACACCAAGCAACGCTTGCACCGATACACCCGTGAGTTCATACAGGCCTGTTTTCACAGGCTCAATCATGATCATACACAAACGCCCGCCCACACAGATTCACACACTGTCTTGCCACATCGGGCACCCGGGGGGCAACAGCGGATACAGTTTGGAGGTTGGAGGCCTCGTGCGCTAATTATAGATATCTCACCTCAAAGCATTGTCATGTGAGTTGTCAGGGAACGGCGGCATGGCGCGCGCAGGACAAAACACATCGCACACAGCCGACGAAATGACCAATCGATCTTTTTGCTCGCAGTTCTTCATGGGGTATTGTGTGTTTAAGCGTGCAATGTTCGTGGCTAGATGGCATTCACATGTGCAGCACATCTTCTTTAGTGGAAGCAATTGGAAACCTACCTTGTGAACCTCTGTGTACGTGTGTGCGTGTGTGTGTGTGTAGAGGTGAAAACGTTTTTGCATACTTGACAATGTGCAGAAAAGCACATCCCACTACTCCTCTCCCGCTCCGGGGGCAGCAGCACTTGATCACGTCTTCAGACTTTGGAAAAAAAAGTATGAACTCAGAAGGAGGTCGCCATCCCTCTCTCACCTCTCCCACTTTCTTCACACACACACACACACACACACACACACACACACACACAAACACACACACGCTCATGCTGTTTGTGCGAAGACAGTGAAATGCCTCCGGGTTTGCTTTGTCATTATCAAGTGACAAATGACCTTGTGAGTCGCTGCTACATTAAAAGTGAATGGTGTTTTTCAAAGCTGAAAGGGAATAGGCCCTGCGAGCATCAGTCAAGGCTGAGGAGGTTTAGACGAGCTGCAGGCAGACACACACTTACGCACGTGCACGCGCTCAGTGCTCTCGTTCTTGGCAAACTCAGTTCTTTTTTTTTTCTTCTTTTTTTTGCAGCGCAGGTCACTGCGCAAATGTAGTTTTTCCTTTTCTTGTCTTTCTTGTTGAATTTCAGTTGGAATGTTTTTTTGTCAGCTTGAAAACTAGTCATTTTCTCCTGTAGCTCACCTCTGCAACAGGTATTTACGTCCTCTCTCTTCAACCTTTTGTCAGTTTTGAACAGAAAAAAAAGTCCCACAACTGCACCAAAGTCCCTTAATCCAATAAAATACCCCCCCAAAAATCATCCAAATCTTCAGACTATGCTTTGCTGGCAAAGTGGAGCCATGCCAAATTATTGATAAGATGAAAACACAGGCAAAAAGTTTATGGACAACTAAAGATTTGCTATACTTGACGAGTACGGTCCCATCATTCTGTTCAACTAAATCTTTTAATAAAAAAAAATATCTGGAATCAAGGTCCACTTATTCTGGACCCCTCTAATGTCACTGAGAGTAGCTGACAGATATCAACTCAAGGTCCATCTAAGTGCACGTCATCAGAGGAATCTGTTGAATGGTGAGCAAGCTCTGGAATTTTCATCTTATTTCCCATCATTTCCTCTTTCCTCCTCCCCCTCCTGTCTAAAGTTCAGTGTCTGTGGTGTGTGTGGTTTGTGTGTGTGTGTGTGTGTGTGTGTGTGTGTTCCACTGTCAGGAGTCAACAAACCTCACTTTGTTTTCAGTGAATTGTGACTGTGGAATTTTTGGAATTTGTCAAAAAAACAAAAAAACAGCCACACTTTCAGTGGGAGATAGAGCAGGAGAGAATGAAATACAAAAAAAAAAAAAACACTCGAGAAGACGGAGGTATTTCGTGAATGCAGGAGAATGAAAGCAGCAGAGTAGCTGATTTAATCGACTGGATTACCTTAAAGAAAGGACAGGGGTCCCGTTTCAGACTGCGGTAAAGCAGATTTAGGTGTTTGCAGGATGCAGACTCGCACACATGCACTCAGACCAGGCGCGCACAGATTCAAGACGAGTGCCAATGTCTGCGCGAAAGGTCGGCGGCGCATCTCCCCCTTCGTGATCCTCTTTACTTGTTTGTGCGTCTCCGTCTGCCAAACTAGTGCCGCTGTGCACAGAAAGCTATTGTTTTTGAGTTTTTCCCGTTCATCACCATCTTAGAGGCCAGTGAGTGTCAGAACAAGGATCAGGGATCAGCACACACAAGAATTGGCACCTCTAATGGTGCCAAAGTCTGGATAAACACCCTTGAGATTTCGAGGAGATTTGGCGAAAGTTGCCATCCCAGCTAAATTTTCTAGGTCGTGTGCTGAGAGAGAGAGGAAAAAAACAACCCCTCGGAGCAAAAGCTATGATACTGGACTGTTCCAACGGATCACCTGGTTAGCCGGGGCTAAATCTCAGAAATCTCTTATCCAGAGTGTCTTTGCAGTGTAATGTAGATTATTTGGTCTAATCTCTGGCGTTTGTCGTCACTTGAGGTCCTTTTTTCCCATCCGTTTCCTTCTGCTCATTCGCTCCTCAGGGCTCTTGCAGCGGCCTCTACTTCCATGCAGATGCGTTTCAGCGGCTCCCAACCGAAGGGGGCCAGGATTCGTCCACTTGGTCGGTCAGTCACGGGATGATAAAAGGGATAGTGAGTAAAAATAATCCCTCATTAGTTACTCTAATCTATGAAATTAAAAATCTGAAGATGCGCATTGCCACCCATCCCTGATTGTTCAGCAATTCAGAAAGGTTGGTTGCGATGATGGTCATCTCTGCCAGTTAGCGAAATGACAGACAGGTTAGATCTGAAATACATGGCCTACACGTAGAAGGAGAATCTAACATTCTACAATGCTTAATTAGACATTTCACGTTGTAGAATGTTAAATTCTTCAAGCTACTAGCTTTCTTCTCCATGACTGCAGCAGGGTGGAATGTGTCACTCACTGATAATAGTCATGGAAAAAGAAAAGCCAGCGATCATTTCTTTCATTCGCACAAATGACAACCGACTCTTGTGATGTCGCCTCCATGGGGTGGTTGAGTTTGGATGTTTTCCGATGAGGGATGATGAGGATCTTTAAAAAAAGAAAAATATATGCACTTCCAGGCTACACACAATATGAGGCTAAAAGACATGCTCCAATAAAGCACATGGAGGGGGTAATATAACCTTAGCCTGTTAGAATCCAGGAAAGACAGCACACTGGTCATAGTGCCGTGCAATCATTAAAAAAAACAGCTATTTTTTTGTGGTCTGTAATCCCGCAAACAAATAGTAATCTAGTTTGCAAATGATGTGCGTGTGTGGAGATCCTCTTTCATCCACAAGGCTGTTGAACCAGTGCTCCGTGGTTTCATGGTTACTACGGATTTTAGAAAACTAGTTAGCCGCTTAGGTCTGCTCTTTTATTCTTAGTTTCAGAAACACGACAGAAGACGCTTGCGCTCCAAACTCTTTCAATCCATCGCTCTCTACTCGCTGCATCTGGGGAATGTTACCACAGGCCTGCGGAGCCCAGGTAAGGCTGCTAAGCTGATTTGACAATTGCTGCATGGGGAAAAGGTTTAGCCAACCATCAACCATTCATTTAGTTCAGATGTGACAGTCATTCTTTGGCTACATCCATTCATTCCACGTTTTTTGTCGTAAAAGCTGAAACAATCACCGTCCTCATAAGCGTTTTAGCTCCGTATCGCTATTAATCCCTGTCTAACACACCTGAGAAAACGTATACCACGTGATCAGTCACATACACTGGGCATGTGCGTGCCAGTGCAAATGGGAAGCAGATTGTCTATTCTGCAGCTGGTTACTTGAGCTATGGTTGAGGTCGTGTTCTCGGGCCACAACCAGCTAAGAGATCGTGACGTGATTGGTTGTACACTCTTCTTCGTCGTTTTTAATGGCGGTTGGCGGCCAGCGTAATAGGTGCATTAGCGGCACCTTCTGCCCCGGAGTTTTCCCATTTCTTTGACAGTGGCGGATATTAAAATGTGACGGGAAAAGTGAAAGAACAGCGGTAGATGTAATGACCTTTTGTATTGTAGTGCTGTCGTTTTGATAGGTTTGAAATAAGTTGTTGTTTGATGTTAGTGTACAACCACAACTTACCCATACCCTAAACCCTAACCACACCCCTAACCGAACCCTTACTAATCGCTGAATTTAATCAAATCAAAGAATGTGTGAGATGTTACGTCGCTGCCCGCCATCTTTTGAATCCCAGGAGACGTGACAACAGGCATGCGCAAGTGGTGGACCAATGAACGAGCTCGTTCTCATCTGGTTGTTGGTACTTTGTTCTCAGTCGCAGACATACCTCGGTTACTTAGTTACAGACAATGTAACCGTAACCGTGCGACGCGGAACTACAGCACAGCGCTTTGCCTTCACCGCTGGTTGTCAAGTCGTGACTAACAAGAACCAATCAGAAAACGAATCACCAGCAATACGGTTATATGGAAGTTAGACACGCAAACACATTCACTCACCTGTAGGCTCACCATATACACACGCAAACATTCTGCTATTGTTTGTGCATCTTTCTCCATCCTGTGAGACAAAGTAATAAGTGTCCTCCACTCTCTTCCACCAATGGCATTTGCAGGGGTTTCCATTCTGCTCATTTGCTGCCACAGTATACACAGTGACAAAGAAAGTTCAATTGATAAGCGTTCTGTTTTGAAATGGCTGTTTTGAAGTGCCGTGCAACAGGTATGCTAAGAATAACGGGAATGTGGAGTAAGAAGGCTGAGGGACAAGGGTATATGCCCTTTCGGCAAAAGACAGCCAGAGGGTCCACACACCATATGTGAGAGGAAAGACGCCTCGGGAGCGTGTCTTTCTGTGTTCCCTTTGAACTTCTAGTTCGTTTATCTTTGTAAGAATGTGCGTGTCAGACCGTTCGATGTCAACACCGGGTTCAGCTTTAGAAAGATAGATTTGCTTGTGAGTTTACAGGATAGAAGACGCCACTGGGTGTTGCATTTTGTGGTACCGACAGTGTAATTTTGCCATACACATAGTGTAGCATTAAAGCACACTGGTGAATCCATTTATATATTTATATATACATGAATATATGCTAATGTCATCGCTTTCCAAAATACTCTGCAATTACAGCTGTAGTAGTATTAAAGCATAGCTGACAGGTGGCGAGCTGTGCAGAAGTGATCCCACTTCCATGCAGGTCACAGTTGTACCAAAAAAAGAAGAAGAAAAAAACATCCTCTCTACTACAAAGATATTTTATATTCAGGGAGGAAGAATCTAAATGATGTTGTTTTTTCTCTCTGCCTACCACTTCCTTCCAAGATACGGCCGCACACAAAAAATGCAGGGGGATTGCACTAAGGCAAACAAAAACAGTGTCTGTCCAGTGGTTTCCCCTGCCAAAGACCTACAGCCACAGGGTTACTGCTGCAGCACAGCCCGTGGGTTTTAGTGTGTGTGATGGAGAGAGAGACAGAGAGACAAAAAGAGACAGACAGACAAGACAGATTGTCTGTCTTGTAACTCTGCATTTTTTTTATAGCAACAGCTGACCACTGATGGTGAAGCTGACCATCGGAGTTGGGGGAAAAAAATGCCAAAAATTCTCCTCACACACCAAAAGACAAAAAAAAGTGTTATGACATCTCAGGTCAAAAAACATTCTTTTAGTTGATATTCACAGATGTCAACTCATCACTGGAATACAATAGATTTTACCTGATAAATCTGCATAGATTTGCTTTCTATGCATGTAATTGTCTTATTAATAAATTTGACCATTAGTGCACAAAATCATTCAAATTGAGTATAAAAAAAATACAATCTCAGCTTTTCTGAGCTAAAGGTTCTGGAACTTCTATCTTCTGTTCCAAGAAAAAAAGGATCATTCAAAATCCCATTGGGATTTGTAATAACATTATTCACAAAAAGAAATCTGCTTAGATAAGGCTATTTAATATTATTGTTTATCAAATATTTGTGTTTTTAGTTAGCCTGGGAAGGTCTGGATCCCCCTCCATTGGGAAGTGATATCCCTCCGGCAGAGACCTTGCCGGTCCAATCACAAGCGATTATCTGATAGTGGGCGGGGTTTAGACCGTGACGTGGAGAGAAGAGAGAGGTACCAGACTAGTTGGCATTTGTGTATTAGTTTGGCTATGCCAGGCTAGTTTTTAGTGGCCTTTAATGAACACTTTCATATAAGCCCTAGAAATTCATGGACTAAGCTTCACAGCTTGAAAAAACATGCTGATCATTCAGGTCTTTATATTAAGATGGACGAATCACTTCCTCCCAGTGTACATAAACATAAATTTGGGCCAAAATATACGAGTGCTGCCATCTTACGCTTTTGATATTATTTGGGGCCAGGGTCTGTGCAGTTTGGTTCGTGAAGTGGAGCAGTGGTATCTAGGTCCTGCCTATACATGCGCTTGACCAACAGCAAAGTAGGCCTCAGCTGTCAATCAGGACGATTCACGTTGTTTTGAAAGCATCAAATAACTAATTAAAACAAAACTCGTCAGAAGTGTGAACACTTGAACAAACATCAGTGAGATAAAAGATACCTAAAATGACAGACACCATCTTTGGTCAGTATGTGCTTTCCTTTTTATTTTGATCCATATCCCATCTACTAACATGGATGAGGCGGAGTTTATGACATTTACTGCAGCCAGCCACCAGGGGGCAGTCAAGATGATTTGGCCTCACTTTTGGGAGCTGTCATTTTTATATACAGTCTTTTCGTTCAATCATTTTGCAATAACAGAAGGTCATTAAAAAAAGGGAAAAAATGACTTTAGAAGAAAAAGTTTGGTAACTTTTATAAGTATTGATGGAAAGAAGTTACAAATATGTATGTACCCATGCAAATAAATTAGCTCTGTGCTGAATAGTCTAGCTAGCTCTCCTTGTCAAATCCCCGCTGGTTGTCTGAAAACCTCAAGTAATGGCAAGACTCCAGGAAGTCAATGCTCCCTGCCAAAAATACAATAAAAATAGCACACTATAAAATTACAACTTGACAAGTTTACACTTTAGCTTTTTGAACAAATCACACGACATAACTAATTTAGTCAGCTGCTATCGGGGGAGGGGGTTATACCAACGGTCATAATGAAGCTAGCTGTTTTCAAATTAATGCGAAGCTAATTGGTTTCAGGCTGCAGTCCTATATTTATCACACCAACATAAAAGTGTTGTAAATATTTTCTTCCAGCTTTTAGCAAATGAGTGTTTCTAGTGTCTTTTTTTAATTTTAGAATTCCTGACGCAATAAATGTTTGGCCGATTCTTCTGGGCAGTAATTGTTACTCGAGGCAGAGTCTCCTTGAGCTGATGCATCTCAGATCTGAGTTCAAATGAAGTTCCACATAATAAAATCAGTCATAGAGGTCTAGATTTTTTTGGTTTCAAAGAAAGAAAAGTCAAGTGACAGGGCATTGGTGTTAAAAAAAAACCCACAACCTCCTGTAACAAGATAATGATCCATGTCAGTCAGATGAGCAGTGAAACTTACAAATATCCAGAGGGGAAACCCTTGGATACCGGGGATGCCTTTCAATCGGTGAACTTACCATACAGGACATTTTGGAGATGGAAGCTGTCTCTTTAACATGTCATGAATATGTAGCTTAGGGTTTTACCCACAGAAAGTGTATGTGTTCAGACGGTGGCCTTTGTGCTGATTGAGCAGTCAGAAGGGAGCTGTTCTTCGGACTTGGCTAATCAAGATGTTTTTCTCGTCCAAAGATGCCGGATGAGTCAAGTATGCCACGTCATAAGGTGTGAGTGACACTGTTAATATGTTTATATGGGCCAGCACTGACGAGCATGTGGCAGTAAGTCACCAGCCTTTTTTTTTGGGATAGTGATAACAACCACATGTTTGTGTCACCAGGTTCCAGGGCTGTGACGAAAAAAAGGTTGTACGAAACAGGAAAAAGCTGTAGGTCACATTGTGAATTTGTAGCAAAGACAATAGAAAGCCTCTAAAATGGCTGCTCCACATTGGGCCTCATGCAGGAATCTTTTATAGTTTTTTTTCAACATTTTGAAGGCGGCAATTTGGTTTTTAGCATAGTCAATGGCCCCAAATTGCCATTAAAAGGTTGATGAGATTTTCACATCACATGGTCAGGAGTCCTTTTCAATTGGCAGACAAAGGCATAACAAATGTAGTGATCTGCAACTAACTATTATTTTCATAATCGATTAATCTGTCGATTATTTTCTTGATTAATCAATGTGTTGTTTGGTCCATAAAATGGTGAAAAGTATCAATCGTGTTTCCCAAAACCCCGACATGATGTTTTGTTTTGTCCACACACCGAAGATATTTAGTTTACCGTCACAGATGATGAAAGAAACCAGAAAATATTCACAATAAAGAAGCTGAAATTGGAGCGTTTTGACTTCATAAAAAAACTACTTGAACCGATTAATTGATTATCAAAATAGTTTCAGAAATAGTTCATTTTGTAATCGATTACTTATCGATTAATCGATTAACTGTTGCAGCCCTAGTTGTCTTATAGGGGAGCCAGACAAATTTTGAAGATTACTACAGCTGTCAACATGTCATCAGAGCAGCACTGTGCTGTGACAGTAAAACAGATCATTAGACATGAAGTTAGAGGATAAGAAAAATCTTGCAAGGAGTTCTTAAGTTATTGTGCATCCATGTGATCCTCGGAAAGATCCAGTTTCACCGAGTTGCAAGACTTGTACAACAGGCCTGGAATCATAGACACACGGATTTTATTTGTATGAAATTTAGTAAGTTCAAGAAAATTGGTGAACAGAACAAATTCTCTTTAGTTTGGTTGCAAATAATGGTAATAATACAAATAATTATACATTTCATGTATAAAGCACTTTTCATTGCTAAAAGCAATCTCAAAGTGGTCTGTATGATGCATTTACTGTGTCATAATCCAATGGTCTGTGTATGCAGGGAACTGAATTATATATATATATATTATTATTATTATATACATATGGTGTCGAAAGTTTACACACTCTTTCAGATGTGTTCAGCAACCCTGAGGACTGTGAAAGGGAACCCCTCTTTGAATTTGAGGCTTCATAAAGTGGAGTAGGTAGAAATTGTCAAATTAATTTTTACGGGT